>NC_085088.1:5443913-5651413 GCF_963422355.1 Corticium candelabrum | reverse complement strand
ACAAACTCCTGAGTAATTTTAACTCGTTATATGTCACAGAGTCACGTCTTATCTTGCAGCTATTTCGACAGTCTCGGTTTAGGTCGTCATTTCGAAAGCGTTACTGCCGTTGCAGGTGTAGAAGACGTTGCAGCTATTCCTTTGGCACACCGGCAAACGGAGGTAGCAGCATTTATGTTAACTAGAGACCCGGATATAGTCTAAACTAAAAATATCTAAATACCTTGCTCCTATCAACGTTACCCACAGTAAACTGCACTCCTTGCTTATAGTCTGATTTCAGGAACGATCATTCTATAAGCATGGTAGAGATTCGATGCTCCGTTCTAGAAAAATTAGCGCGCAGGTGAAGGCGGGTTGGATCGGCAAGAAAGCGCGTCGTTCCAAATAACTCTAGCTACCATATAGCTGGAAGACGAAACACCTTCAGTGTCCACTTTGATCAAATCGGCATGCGCGACGTCACAATAGGTGATGCCACAGTGATCATGAAATCACCCACTACAGACGCTGGCGGTGCGTAATTATACAAAGCACAGACTACCACGAAACGGCAGCTCAGTTGCTATTCCAAAGTGATAAAAGGCCGCGTGCCAAAGTAGGAGCGTTGAAGTGCAGCGGTTTGGAGCGCATGTGGGAAACTAAGTATGTGGTGCACGCCACGATCTACCGACGAACGCCCGCACAAAGCAAAGTACAGAGCAGCTGTCACAGAGAAGGACAGGACACCACTGGCTCTTCGAAAGTACCTCTAGGGTCGCATGCACTTGCGAGAGGAGTAGAGAGAAAGGGAGGTTTGCGAGCACAGAGGGAACATTATAGCTTGTCGAGGATATGATATATTGCTACTTAACGGTGTGGAATGCCAACTGGCTGTATATACTTTTCTGTTTACAAACGGACTCATGGAGATCTTTAGCCTCGTCGCCAGACTCACGAGAGCTTGCCAGTGTCCGGTTCCGTATGACCCTTTCAACTTCCCGTGACACTGGAGCACGAGAGATTGAAAGTGTTACACGGGAAACCGGACATTGGCAGGCGCGAGTCTGGGAACAAGTCCATCTAAAGACTAGTAAACGTCAACGTCTGACGCCGACGCCAACATCAAAATTGTGAACACACCAGCGTTACCGGCGCTGACCCGGCGTCACGATGTTGACGTGGACGCCGGAATTGAACCAAGTTCTAACCAGTGTCAACTACCGGAAGTGCTCGCCGTCAAACCCTGGCACGTAATCAATTTCAACCAATCAAAAGCACCCATCCTAGAACTAACACACATATTTGGGATCAGCAGTGGATAAAGCGTTTGTGGAATATCCGTGACGAACTACTCGTGTTATTGGCAAACCCGGTCGAATGATTGAAAAGACTACAGGACTGAAGAAAAATGCCCTTTAAATTGTCCTTACCGCCAGCGTCGCTAAATACTTTTCTAATCCACTTTTGTCTCGTTCCGGCTGTTTCAACTTTCTTGCGTCTACGACGCAGTAGAAATAGCAGCTGAAGAGTCATGTATACCAGCGGTATTTGTTTTTATGTTAAGTGCGCTGGAATCGAGCTTTGGACCATCTGATCTTTGCGTCGCGTCAATATTGTGAACTAGGGTTAAGTGTAAGTCACAGACAAGCGCGAAAGAGTCTGGGCACGAGGCAAAGAGATCTTGACGAATCTTCGTTGGGAAGAGTTTGAAGAATGGATGACTTGCAATAGACTACAAGTCTACCAGCCAGATCTGCTCAATATGTTGACGGAACTTCGCTGCAATCAATCTTTGCCATCAGTGACCGATTCAATGGCACATTTTGCATTCAACGACTTGTACGATGCCTACTGAGACTTTTGCAAACAAGATTGTAGGCCAACGTCAGTATTTTGGACATCATACGGTGATATGGTTAGTCTCTTTCGTCGGTTTATCCAAGCTTCAAGACAAGCAGATTGGAATCTTTATCTTCACTGTGTTGTAATGTTGAGTTATTGACATGGTTGGTTGCCAATGACCGTACCAACTATTGTCGATATATGTCTGCATACTGGTGTGAAATGGTTTTGTTGCCTTCCACTCATCCATCATACACTCAACTGTAGCGCGGTGAATTCACTGTTTAACGCAGTCTACAGTCTTTATTTGCACAAGGACCAGTCGGTCAAGCTCTTGAACAAGACGTCAAGCGTGACACAAATTGTAGTGGAGAAATAATAGGTTTCAGCTTGCACCCCGGCGCGGTGCACGACCAAACGCTTATTGCAGATGTGACAGTCCTTTGCATTCTTGTGGTCTTTCAGTATTGTGTCGTCATGTCGATGGGTTTGGGTTGGAAAAAAGGATGGCTTTGATGTTGGCATTATTGGGATCAAACTTTCAAAAACGGGTAGGACTGCATTGCATTGGTCTTCGGAAGACGACGAGTTGTTGAATTTGTCTCTCACACTGTAATAATGTAAGAGAACTCGCAGGCTTTGTGATGAGATGTATTCTGGGTTTCGCATGCCTCTGCTGGGATCGCATGTAGGTCTGTCGATCTAGTTGATGCACGACTCAAAGTCTGAATGGGGACTTTGAGTTGGTTAGCTACGAGCGCAAAAGAAGGACACCACAATGAGTAGTGGACTGCTTCGCGAGAAGCTTACTCTAAACGGGCTTAATTGACTTCCGGTCTGTCTGTCGGTATGTCGCTATGTTTGTACTTATGTTTGTTTGTAATTGTGTTTGTTTGTAAGCGTGTTTGTCGAGCTAATCAGCAATGGTTTTGGGACGCGAAACGTAGGTGACGTAACAATATCAAATCGGCGTGAGTCATTCTCGGGAATTTACTGAGCCAATCAGCAGTCATTTGGGACACCAACAATGGGTAACGTAACAATCCCGCGCATTGTGACAGAGATGTCATATCCATAGTGAAAACGTTAAACTGTCAAACTGAGAAGCGCAGAGTAAAGTTCAAGCTAGAATGGTACGCGTCTGTTATTTTTACAGAAAAATCGCAAAACAAACGAATTCATCGTTCCTAAAGAAGCCAAGGGAAGGTCCCATGGGATCATGCATGTTTACCGTTGCGCACGACCAACATGTCGTACGCGGTCTTCAAGAGAGCAATATGTTTTGGCTGTAAGTAGGTCTGATGATGAACGATCAGCGTCGTCTTGCAAGAAAGATTCGTAGGAAACGTTAACGCTGCTTTCTTCTGGATTGTTGCTTCACAGTATTTCTAGAAGACGTACGAGATTAATCTTTATCTATCTAGCTACGACGAATTATCATCGGAACGAAGTATGCTAGCAACTACGGCTCAACGAAAGCATGATAATCTCGTCCACCTCAACAGTTAAAATTAACTGCAAGTGATGCAAGATCAAGCGCTACAGAATCGAGAAATAACGTGGATAACAAGCCCGCTCCGTGCAAGAATATATTTACAGGTGCAAGTAGGACTGATGAAGAACGATCGACGTTGTCTAGCAAGAAGGATCTATAGGAAACGTTGCGCTGCATGCTTTCTTATGGATCCGGTCGCTATACATTTATGTTGCTTCACAGTATTTCCCGTGCACGTACATCCATCTCTGGCTACGAATAATTAATTTTAACGGAACGAAAGATAATAGCAACACCTCAACAAAAGCATGATAATTGTGTCCACCTCAAGTGATGAAAGCAAGAAAGGTACATGCAGAATTGAGAAATAACGTGGAAACAAGCCCGCTCCAAGAGACGTAGCTGTCACGCATGTGCATGTACTGAATTCAAAGTGTAGTGTGGGGCATTGATGATATTTATTTAATTATCTTTTATCACATTGACGCATTTCTGGGTTTTCAAACAATTGTATATTCTAGCATCAAGCTAATGATTAATTAATAATAATGACAATACACAGACAAAAATTAGTAAGAAATTTACATTGACATTTACAATAAATACACACGCACGCACACGCACACGCACGCACACACTCACACACACACATTGACACACACACACACACACACACACACACACACACACACACACACACACACACACACACACACACACACGCTCGTAGCTCTGAAGCGACGGTGTAAACACAGCTTCATTTAGTAGTTTTGGTAATTCTGGAGGATGAGTTTGATTTTTCCTTCCTTGGGCATTCTACTCGAATTGCTCGATGTCAAATAACTCGACATTTTGCATGAAATAATATCATGTTTTTTGGGATACAGTCTCGTCGCTTGTATATCCGTGTAAGCGTGTATCTGTGCATCCGCCTCTACTCCATCCGAAGACGTTCACGGTCGTACTGAGATTTTGCTTCTGCACAAGATCGATCTGTTGCATAGGAGTTGGTTCTTGAATGCCATCCCAACTCTTCACAATCCATCGGCTGTCCGGTATTTCCTGAGCTGTTCTGTGTTGTCGCCTGGTTGGAATAGTCCCGAACGCAGAGCCCATCGTAGACAACTGGTTAGGGCGTTGACGATGACTCTTCCCTTTGCACTACCCTTGGAATTGGCCAAGGAAGATACGAACTACCATGGAGTGGTTGGTAACGTGCGATGTGGAGCTGAAATCGTAAATTGTAAACTTACACTGTAGTAGAGTGGTCATTGGTCGGGTTGGCTTCACGTGGAGCTGGGGCGAGCTTCACACGTGAAGTTGGGACGCTCTCTTCAGACGTGGAGCTGGTTACAACCAATGGTTCATCTGAGGTGAGGTTCGCGCGAGGAGTTGATAAATCAATTTGACCCTAGGTGAGATCGTTAAGCCGTAGATGTCTTATTTATTGCAGCAGTACTCTCGCAACATAGCTGATGAGTAATTAAACCATTGGTTAATGGCTATCGCTTATATACTATAGAATTTACTTTTCTAAATAGAACGCAGTTTCCTAACGCTGTGTTTCCTAACGCAGTCTCCTAACTCTCTTTACGTTGTGTAAGCTTATGTACCGACATCTCTGGCCTGTACCTGTATACAAACTTAGTTGTGATGGAATACGGCTAGTTGCCCACGCACCACTAACAGACACATCAGTATCGAGCGATTTGATTATGATCGCTGCGTAGCCCGAGATAGCAGCATGGTAAGCGAGTAAGAATAGACGTGTGTCAGCGTCCTCCTAATGTGACTGCAGTTCTGCAACTGCATGCATACTACTACAGATACGCCCTCGGTACTGGTAAGACATTCGCATTTGTTAGCGACAGTAATGTAACTTCTGGCCTTTAGTAATTGCGAATACCTCCGCATCTTTCATTGATTGGCAAAAATTGAAATAAAAGCAACTTTGTTGGATGAGGTTGTCATAAGTTTCTTCCAAGTCGGAAGTTTTTGTTCAGCACTCGCGATGGTAACTACCAGCATTTCATATCTTACTCAATTTTGTCTCCAGTGATATAATGCTATTCCACAAGTCCGCCTTTTAATGGTACCGTAAGTATAATGCCTTTGAGAACTTGATCGGCTAGCATTCCAAATGTGGCACCAGTCGGTATCGTAGTCGGTAGAGTTGCCATGGCATCGACAGTATATGCTGCTCTAGATTGTACACATAATGGAGAATGTTGACGTCCTTTTCCAGCAGCGGCAAAAGCTTTAACTTGCTCGTCTTCGTTAGTTCTGCATATAAAGTTGTAAATGAATAGGGGGATGGTCCTAGTTCGTGCGACAACAGATCTTCCGTAATAAATTCCTTTGCTTGAGCTACAACTGCAAGCTGAGCAAACTGGTTGCAATGCGTCTTTAGTAAAGTTTGCCTTTCCGTTTAAGTTGCTTTTATTGTTTTCATTTGTGACGTAAAAGTTTTCAGCTTTTTAAAGACATTAGAGTACCAAGGAGGTCATCCATTTTGCTTGCGAGACGTTTATCAAAGAAAAGCTTACCATGCGTCATAACCTTTCTTATTGGGCACCAAGCAGATCAGTGCGTACTTCATCATTTGCTTGAATTCCTGAAGAGACAGAAGAGCGCATCTAAACTTAGAACTGGATGAAGGCAAGCCTAGAGTACCGTGCTGACTTGTTTAACCAAGATGTTCGATTTTGATATTGCTGACTGGCTCTAATGATTCTAATAATTCTCTGATGACTCTGATGATTAATGATTCTGTGATCATGCCCGTCAATTTTTTGCAAGACTCTGCTAGCGCTGCGCGAAGATTGAGCAGTGGGGATCCAACGTATAGATGCAAGACCACGAGCGGCCTTCACGATCTGCTACCGACTCGATCCAGTTTGCTCAGTCTCCGGCTCTCATGCAGCATGCCCGTACCCATCACTCTCCGAGTAGGATTTCCAAGAGTTAATATCAAATTGATATATATATATATATATATATATATATATATATATGATTTATAAGGCAGTTTGGTTATCATTTGCATACGCGTCCTAATTTCACGCCTGTTGCTCTTGTGTAGCAACAATTAATGATCTACCAATCTTCAGATATAAAGATGGGTTACTATACATACAGCTCTGAAAGGACCCTTTAGCACTCAATCTAACAGTCACTCGCGCTAACAGTAAGGGTTACGCCCACCTCTTTAGGGTGTCCCGGATACCTAAAATATACCTGGTTGTACATACGCCACTGGTGTATGGGATGCGTTGTTAAAATATTCGAGAGCTAAGCTCGAGCTGTTGACGGTCCGATGCATCTTTTTACATATAACAATATATGTACGCATAATAGTAGTTTGCCGTCGCACTTGAGATGAATCCGATACTCCCTCGTTACGTTTCGGTGCGCATGCGCAGCTGAGGCATGCGGTAGTCTGCAGTGTCGTGTGTGTGTGTTTGTGTACTACCGCTGCATTTACTTGCGTTGTGAATTTAACGCCAAGGAGCTACTTGAATTTTTAGTGTGGATTGGCAACTTAGAGTTTCGTTCTTGAGTTGTGGGTAATTTTTTGGTGGTTAGGCCCTTTAGCAGTATGCCTTATCTACTTTGCTCTGTGTGTTTGTCCTATATATTGTACTTTGATAAAGTCATGCTTGGTTAGATGGTGCACAGATACAGGTTGCCGTTTCGTATATATATATATATATATATATATATATATATATATATATATATATATATATATATATAGTTCTACGGTAGGAACTGAATGTAGGACATCGAAGTAATTAGTACAATTAAACAACTAGCAGTTCTCTAGGCTGCTAATTATACACATTCTAGAAGACTTATACGGTATGTAGTGAAATACATAACTAGTTTTAGCCGACGGTGCAGACCACCAATTAATGCCGCATGACATTCCTGACTTCCCTATGTACGAAGATGCTGTCTTAATTAATTAAAACTACGCTTGATACACCAATTCCTCTAAAGTCTCTCGCACACAGACTGCAATGCTCTAGTTTATCTACAACGCAACTGTATATCTAGTTGATGCGATTCAGAAACGAGTTTCTCGTTCAGACTCCTCTGTAGAAAATCTGTTGTGTAGCATGTTCAGATCAGTTGTATTCTTATTAGTCTGATCGCCTTCATTGTTGCGATGTTGTCCTCCAGCGACTTCATATTGCTGCAGACAAACTTTAATTTTACATTTGTCAAAAGTCTTTCGTCGAATTTCAGGAGGAGGATCTACACAACTATAAACACACGAGTACCGCTATATAATAGCTGTTGCAAGTTAAATTTGATATTACATAGTTTTTATATCTTCCATTATTTCTGAGGGAAGATCTTCATTTGGACTGCAAACAAGAATGATACAATTGTCTCTAAAGCTTCGCTGCAGCAAATCTAATACAACTCTGGCTGGAAAAAGGGAAGATACATTAATGAAATGCAATAGATGATGCCAATATTTACTCGACTAAAATTTCTTTTTAATTTACCTGTGCTGGCACGAAAATGTGTCTCCAAGCAATTGACAAATACCAAATCATAGCAAAGACCCCTAGTATCTCCTGGAGTTCCTGGAACTTTCTGCAATCTCTTGGACAACTACACAAGCCATAAACTTCTGCCTGTGCTATTTACTACATAAAGATATTTGAACAATGTGAATGTACCTCTGCAGTTTCCTCCCCTGTCATGCTGGTAATATCGACAGGAACTCGCAGATGACAAATGTTCTGAAAATTCTGTTCAATGACATTTATTCCAGCAGACTCACCAGATTCTGTCACATCACTTGCGACAGGTTTACGTTTTGATTTGAGACACTGAAAGGGGTTAAAATCAACCGCATAAGTCTACAAAATAAATAATTTAATTAACAATTTACAGTAACATAAACATGACACATCTACCTGTTTACTGATGTTTGCAAGTGCAAGTGTGCAACCTTTTGAACCGCAAAACAAATGAAGTGAACATTCGTATAATTTTCCTTTTGTAACTTTCTCTAAGCAAAATTTCATTAAATCGTTTGCCTCTTGTTGGTGTTCATCATCATTTGTCTCAGACTGATTGGTAGCATTTTTAGATTTCAACAGCTGCAGTCTGTTGTAGTATTTTTCATAATCGTCAGCCCATTTTGTTTGCAAGTCTAAGTCAACTTGTACATCATACAAAGATTCTCCTTGACCTCTATCAGAATTAAACTGCACCAACGTCAAAAAATCAAGATCGTCTTTCATTGTTTGCGTGGATTTATGAGAATTGTCAGGATTGTACTGATGTCTGGTCATACAAAATTTATAGCAGAAATCAGCATTTCCTTGGTGATCAAGTTCTTTCCAATGTCTTCTTTTAAGCCAGACAAATCCATAAATGCCAAACACTGCCGCAATTACTAGCAACGTGATGTCAGCTATCCACAAAGGATAGAAAGCCTCGGCTGTTGTGTACGTGCATTGAACATTTGTGCTAGACATATTCAAATTGTAGACTTGAGATGGCACTTCAGAGCATACAAAGTCGATGTCAAATGTTGACTGTCCCCTGTACACACCCAACATTACAGCAATCCAAAGCCAAGTGACAATAATTTGAAAAATGAGTTTGAAATGATAAAATGTCCAAAGATGAAGTTTTCCTTTGTACTTTTGTCTCAGATGTTTAACAGTGCGAGTCGTGTCGACGTCATAGTCTCCTGTTTCTTTTGATCTTAGACGCTCCAGTCTTGGTGTAAGAGAGAAAAACTGTTGAAAATATGAAGCAGAGTATACGTCCCATAACACTTGCGGAGCCACAATCAGCAAAGCCTGTGCGAGTATGAGCAGTGGTAACAGATCGATTTGTCTCACGTGTCTGGAACACCAGAGGACAACAAATCTGTACTGATCGCGGTTTACTTGTTCGGGCGTGTTACAAGCAAGACCGCGTTCGAGAAAGAACTCTTCTCCGAGACCGATGGCGACCAGAGTGATTCCTAGAAGAGTAAAATATCTGAATACAACATCCCAGAGAAATCTGTTGTACTTCTTTGACACGTCATTAATCTGGTTTGATGATATCCTAGTATAGACTTGTGACAACTGCACAGCGCTCATGGCGATGAGACACGTGGAGAACGACGCTCACGCGAGAGTAGGAGGAGCTCACGTGGGAAAAGAAACACAAGAAGTCCCACTTTGCCAGCCCCTCCCTCTTTTTGACTTCCGTTGGCGGGGAGAGGGTATGGTAAGGTTCCCTTGATGCCTTGGTTCTGCCGACCCCAGCATTCCATGGGGCAGATATAAAGACATAGCGATGATATGTTAATTGAGATAAGCAAGCAACTGATGCGAACGCACTACTAATTAGTATCCGCATGTACATCGAAGTTTTCGCTTCTGTTTCTGCTGCAGGTGCTACTGAATTTGGTTCTAGTTCATTTGCTCTCAAAGGTTGCGTGGCTGCCTGCTCTAGGCATGGTAAAACAGCGCCGGATCCAGGAATTTTTTACAGAGGAGGTTCACCGTTAGCAGTTATTTATAGTATTACTAATTTTCTCTTTCAGAATGAAACTATACAAATTATTGAACCACACCTGTTGGAAAAGAGAGGGTTCTAACCCCCTGAACCCCCTCTGGATCTAGCCCTGTAAAAGAAGCGCTCAGGTCGTCTCCTTGTACGACAACCTTGCAGGTGAGTTGTTTTTCTGGAAATTGCCTATAGGCTCGTCATGCAGCTGCAACGTTAGATCTAGCAACAGGACGAGCAGCTTCTAGCTGTTTCCCCCTGTCGTAGCACACTTTATTGGCTTCTGTACTGTCAAGTTCGAAAGTTGCGTGATTATGCACTTCGAATTTTTGTAGGTGAGACGTATGGCACATGCTAGTCGTTGAATGCTGTTGGTTCCCGACGAACAACTCACCTGCCAATGTTGTTGTACAAGAAGACGACCTGCGCGCTTCTCTTACCATGCCTGTAGCAGGCAGCCACGCAACCTGTGGAAGCAAATGAACTAGAACAAAGTCCAGTAGCACCTGCAGCAGAAACAGAGAAGCGAAGACTTCGTTATACATGCAGATAGATACTAATTAGTAGTGCGTTCGCGTCAGTTGCTCGCTTATCTCAATTAACAGATCATCGTTATGTCTCTAAGTCCTATGGAATGCTGGGGTCGGCAGAACCAAGACATCAAAGGAACTTACCAGACTCTCTCCCCGCCAACAGAAGTCAAAAATGGGGAGGAGCTGGCTGCGCGAGACTAAGTCCCACCATACAGGACGGGCGAAGGCTACTAAAAAGTGCTACGGCCTAGCGCGCGCTAATTGGCGTGGTCAAAAGACAGCTCATGCTAGGCCATTCCCTGCCAGTTATATTCACTCATTGACTACCAACTGTGAATATCGACGACATACTGAAATCCTGTGTTCGTTTCCAGAAACAAATTCCTTAGCGCATTCAACCAGATCTAGCTTATCTGTTATCTCCTTGTAGACAGCTAACATCATCAGATGGTTCAATCGGTTTTGGCTCATGATGGAGCGTAGGTACGTTTTCACTCTTCTATGTACCGAAAAATGATCTTTCACTTGTGGCATTAGTAGCCAGCATAACGAGAATTAAGCGAAGCATTTCCACAATCTCACTCGAAAGTTGTCTCCCGTTTCCTAGTCTAATGACATAGTCGTTCACTTGGCCACATGTGACTTCAAACTTGATTGCTGTTTCTCCTTCACGTTCTTTATGAGACTGAAAGTGAGCAGTGAGAACTTCCAATTGGCTTTCAAGTCGCGCAGTCTTAATGTCTTCTTTATAAAACCTCACAACTTGGTTCATAACCTCACTGTAGTCTTCACGGGATGAGGCTCACGTTAGCAGGTTCTGAAGGTGTACAGTACGTACACCTTATAACCAGGCTGATCGAAGCGATCTTTAATGGAAGAGACAACTCTGTTAATTGCTGCAAAATAAAAAATATAACCCTGGAGTACTGGTATGGCTACCTTCTGGCTACACCGCCACCAACCTCGTACCGCTTGGGAGCCTTTCTCTTACGTGGCACCCGAAGGACGCTAACATTCGTGGTTTCAGGCTTTTCATTTACATTTTGCCAGAATTCAAATTTTTTCATCGGTACTCAACAAAGAAATTGCTTTGAATGTTACATCTACTCCGACCTGTTCTTCTGCTGCTGACAGCTTCGACTATTGTAAAGTACGACTTAGGTTATCAACCAACCTAAGTATCCTACTTTCAAGAAAAAAGGAAATCAAACTTTGTCATTTCGCTTGCCACCCCATTTGCCTGACACTTCGAAATCTCTCCAAGTAAACGGGAAAACTCGTCAAGGCTATTCTGTAGCACAGAGTAATTAGCTCCAACACTTGCCAAAGAGTCTTCTTTCACTGTCCATCTTGTGGGACATAGAGAACAAAATCCAGGTTCTACGGGGGATAACTGCTGTTTCAGTTTTCTATAGGTTGCATCCTTTTGGATGAGTAATTCAGTAGCTTTGAAATTTAAATGACATGTCAATGGCCTCTATAACTAAGAACTTTACTTCACAAATGGTGTCTTGGCATGCTAAATTGAGAGAGTGTCCATAGCAATGAGTGTACAGTGCCCTTGGCTCTACTGCTGAAATCTGTGTAGCAACTCCATTTCGAACACCAGGCATGTTGGCAGCACCGTCGTAACACTGACTACGGCATTTCTTCATGTCAAAATAAACCCGTACTAAGATGTCTTTCACTAGGGCAACCAATCTATTCGCCTCAATTGACCCAGTCTGATGGATACCTAGAAATTCCTCGAGGGGTTCCAGGTCATCATCCACCCAACGTAAAGCCAATGCAACTTGTTTGGTTGTACTGAAATCGGTCGTTTCATCAACCATAATAGAGAAATATGAACATGAGGATTTTATGCGATGTACAATGTCTCGAATAATTCGATTGGCAATAATTTGAAGCAGTTCGTTTTGAACATCATGACAAGTATATTTATCCCTTTTCTTTGCCAAAAAGTCTTGGAGCATATTATCAGACCGTTCAAAAGATCCAGTAAATGACTGAAATTTTTATGGCTTTCACCAGGGCATCACTTCTAATTGCAAGTCCTGGTCTAGCAAGAAATCTCAGAGAGGTCATGACCTGTAGAAGACATGAACGATTTCCATTTTTAGTATCGGCTACTTGCCATGACAAACTTTGTCATGGCAAGTAGCCGATACTAAAAATGGAAATCGTTGAAACTGTCTGCAACATCCCTTTTGGTAGAAAATAGAGTAATAACTGCTTCAACTGCACGCTTGTGAAAACAAAGATTGCGGAAACACTATACACAGGCATCTTTCAATTTTGACGCCCCTTCTAGAGAAACGAAGCTTCTGCTGTCGGAGGCTGGAGTAACAGTACACCTAGCCAGGATCTACGAGTACATGCAGTACTAAAATCTAAATAATTCGTCAAGTTTACATAATTAGTGATAAAGTAAACTAATGACATTTATGTGTTTTTGTTTTTTTATATACAGGTGGATCTCATATTGTCATTGGAAGATCCACTTTTTGGATTCTGAGATCTTTAGCTCTCACTTGCCCTTGCCTCTATCGTCGCGACCATCCAACCGTCGGGTGACCAAGGCTGAATGGCCCACGTGATCTTCAACATGAGCGGGTCTGAACTGTCTCAAGTTTACAACGAATACTCGTCCAGCGACATCAATATAATCGAATACAACAGATTTATTTGGGATGCCGTGTTCAGCTACTTTTCGCCTCTAGCAATCATTTTTGCCGTTCTCGGTCTAGGAGAGGAGATCTTTCTGGATCGTGGTCTAGCCTGTAATGCTCCGAGATATGTCGACCGCGATCAGTATGCATATGTTGTTCTCTGGTGCTCAAGGCACGTCCTACGAGTCGATCTATTACCGTCACTTATTGTGCTTCACACATTTTTTGTTGTGACACCTCAACTGGTGTGGGAAGTCTATGCTGCTCCATCCTTGCAGCAGTTCTTTTCTCTGACGCCTGGTATAGAGCACTTGAGGGAGAAAAAAGTGGGGACATATAATGAGGATACTTCGGCTGTTGTGCAGTACTTGAGAGACAACTACAGACACAAGACTGGATTGCTTCGTTCGTATCGTTACAAGATCATCTTTCAGACTGTTGTCAGTTGGATTGCATTTGTTGGTATGTTGGGAACATACGAGGGAGGTGTTGCATTTACTGTCGACTTTAACTGCTCGAGAGTGGGATTGGTTGGTGAAACGGAACGCTCGAACGTATCAACAAATGATGGACTTGATCCGTTTGATGCTCTGTGCTCATACACATCGTCTAGTTTTTTCTTTGCTTTGTGGATTGCTGATATGATTTTATTGTTACTGACAGCTGGCGTTGCTATATTTGGGTTGGTATGGCTTAAACAAAGTCACTGGGAAGAACTGGATTACAAAGGAAGGGCTGACTTTTACTATTCATTTTCTATGAATAGTGGGAACTATAATCCTAGTCATTCTCAAAAGACAAAGTCGACGATAAAAGATGATTTTGATTTTCTGACTTTGTTGTTATTCAATTCTGATAAAGGACTAGGAGAAACACTGTACAATGTGCAAGTTGAACTGCATTTGCAGGAAAGATGGGCCGATGACTATGAGAGTTACACCAACTATGTATCTCAGTTTATCAATAGTCCAAATCAAGATGAAACTATTATGGACGAGTTGGACAAATTAGCTGATCGTGTGACGAATGCAGTTGAGCAGCCAAATCAAGTGAATGGTCCAACTTGTCATTTGGGTGATCATCTTATTTACCTATGTCGAGGTAGTGGAGAAAATGAATCCTTTAAGCGTCCTTATATTCTCTTTAAGTGCGCACTTCATCTATTTTGTGGGTCCAAGGGATGCACAGTTGCACTTGCAAGACTCAGCAGAGAGGTTATTTAATTAACCAGTGTGACAGTTTGGGTGTAGTGTTCTGTGTTGTAATCAAAGAAAAGATGGCAAAGAAGTAGGAGTCTGGCTACACGAAACTATGGTGTAGTAGTGTTGTGTGCGTGTGTGTGTGTGTGTGTGTGTGTGTGTGTGTGTGTGTGTGTGTGTGTGTGTGTGTGTGTGTGTGTGTGTGTACCATGTTTGCTATTTGATTGTTTATCTGCTGTCTGCTTAATTAAATTAACACTTGCTAACTGTGATATGCTTGTCTGTCTCAGTAAGATAGACTTGTTTGTTAGACTTTTGCGGTTGACTTTAATCCATTCTATTCTACTTCATCAAATCTCGAAATGGTTAGTGCAAAACATGCAGCCGACTCAAAGAAATTCATCATCGAGGAAACATTTAGAAACATATATCACATGCGAGTTCCTTCTGATATCACTAGCAAAACTGGTAAAGAGTCAGAGCAGGTGTGCTTGATGTCCCAACCTTGTTAATTAAAGTGAAAAGTAAATTTTTCGTGCACTCATTTAGCTGAGAAAGAGGTTGACCAAAACTACAGCATCCTTGCCAGAGGGAGAGAAAACAGAACCCTTGAAGTACGACCTGATAGTAATCACCTCTCTGGAACCACACTTTCGAGCCAGTACAGGTACTCAACTGCAAGTCATTCACTACAGTTGATGAGTGTTCCCATATGATGATCAGATCTCTTTATTAAACAGTGAAAGTAATCATGGAAGCAATGTTTCCCGACTCTTTGATGGATGGCTGTTTTATTGTTGTCTATTCTAAAAGCAAGTCATCGAGAGACAACATTATGAACAATCTGATGCAATAGTAAGAACTTGTTACGTCACAACTGTTAATGAAAGTCTCGAAGCCTTGGATGGATGACTGTATGTTGTTAATTTGTAGTTGTGACGACGATACTGTGCTTAAAGATGACCATGAATTCGACATTAATGGTCAACGTGTTCGTGTTTGGTACAGAGTAAATCGATTCAACGAAGACAAATGCAAACAATTATACTCTACCTCATAGACATGTACAATGAATCTGACTATCTATGTATATTCAGCTTGTGCTTACGTGTGTCACGGATATTTTGGTGGATGTATGTCATTACACCAATCCATAGTGTGGTATGGACCTTACAGCTATGAAGTCCTTGGTAATGCAGATAGGTGTGGTCAAAGGCAAGGAACCATTATCATAAGCCTTTGCATTTATGCATTCATTTGTTTATTTATACATTAATTTGTTCACAAATTTAATTAATTAATTATGTATTGATTGATTTTTATTAAGTCGGTCAGTCAGCCAGTTTGCGTGTTTACTTATCATGACCAGTATTTTTACTGCATCAACTCTGTAGCTTTTTCTAGAGCTAGATATGTAATATACTAACCAGGATTTTGAGTAATATCTATCTATATATATCTCTATATATAAAGGAGAGGTGTCTGTCTGTCTGTCTGTCTGTGTGTCCGTCCGTACGAGCGTCTCTCGAAGACGGCGAGTCCGATCTCGGCCGAATTTGGCTCGCGCACGCCGAATTCATTAATCTCGAAAGTGAGACCGTGATCGTCTTCCTGACTTCTCCCACGACGACGGCATTTCCCGCCGATCGCGCTCGCTTCCGCTCGCGCGCGAATATCTCCGGAACGGCGCATCGTATCTCCACCGAATGTAGACTGCCCGTTCCCGACGTCGGACGGTACGCGCCGAGCGCGTCGCGTCGCTTATTGCGGGCGACGCTGGCAAACGGAAGATATTTTGCTGATATCCGGGTCTTGAAAAAATACGCCCACAGTCGTTTGCCAGTCTACGACCGTCGAAGAGCTGCCGTGTTTGATGCACCTGTTCCCCGAAACGCCAGCAACGTCTTCGAACAGACGACGTTCAGCGGGACTGTCGAGATGACGAGAGTCGGCATTCGACATATACGGGGAACGGATTATCCGGGTAAGTATTGCACGTGACTTGCACGTTACGGGATTTACGTCGAAATTATAGATGCCAGGTTCGATACACCTGTTCTCCGCAACGGGACTGTCGAAATGGCTTCAACGGGATCAATAATCCAATCAAGATGCGTGCAATCCATGATGACAATGTTGATACAGAGGAGTAGACAATATGGGTAGAGGAAGACATCACAACGTGCATGGCCACCATAGAAGACGCCTAGCGCTGACGCGAGGTAAAGATGCGTACAATCCATGATGACAATGTTGGTACAGAGGAGTAGACAATATGGGTAGAGGAATACATCACAACTGTGTCTGTCTGTCTGTCTGTCATTAATGCTATAATCTCTACCTATAAAGGCGACCTGTCTCTCCTCCACTTCTGTGTTGTATTGGCTCTATGACAAACGTGTGTGTCAACTGCGGCGCTATGAAGTGGAAATGAGAAGCACCTGGCATGTGTTCCCCCCAAGCCGGGCATTCGAGCTTGTATATATATATAGTTTGAAGGTATGCGACTATGGGATATCAATGATCATAATACTCTTATCTTACCTACAATCTTCCGGTCTGTCTTGTGTGGGGGATGCACTGCTTGGAAAGAAGGAAAACGCCTACGGATTATAGAAGGCGGAGTTTAATGTCAATGCTAGCTGAGATGTTACATCAGATGTCTGACACTGACGCTGAATCACTTCACGTGTTGTTGTGTCCTGCCATAAATAAATACATGTCCATTTAGTCAATGCACTCGACTGACTTACTCATTTTGATTTGGAGGTTTGACAAAATATTTTGTATTCTGGCAGCTGTAAACCATACTCTCAAAATCCACTCAACTCGATTCTATATGTTGTCCTCTCCATTGTCAACAACTTGCAGTAATGATTATACCTTGATAAACTGTACCAGTGGCCATACTTTTTGTTACATACAGCAAGTACAACTTTGCAATGCTGTCACATGGGTACGTACTGTATATGTTTGATTGATTAGCCAGTAGACATCAAGCACATCGTTGCTAAAGAAAATACTGCAAAGCACAGCTACACTGTAGTAATCAAAATGTCACCAAAAACTGTTATAGCAAACAAAGCAATTCGAGAGCAACTGGCACTGCTAGCCAAATTCACTGCTCAGGTTTGTCAGACGCCATTAGTTCTTCCACATCTTTAGGAGTGCGTGGCAGAAGAGCAAACAGCTCAGCACAATCTCGTCCCACGGCAACCACGTCCTCCAAACGAATCTGAAGCAAAAAAGCAAATCATGGCAACAAACATTGTTAATTAATTAAGCCAGTAAGTCTATGATTCGGTGTGAACAGACAAGTACAGATATAGTTATATTACCAGTAGACGTACACATGCTACCATTATAGTGTAAACAAGTGTTTGAAAATACCACTGGTCTATGTACAGTTTGAGAACTTTTTTATAAACCAATAAAAGCTAAAGCAGCAAACAGACTTATCAAAAACGCTCATTGCTTGACAAAGCCTACCATTAGCAAATCACAGCACAACAATATTTCTAATCATTTCCAAGCTAACAGTGACACCAAAACACCTTGAATTCGCCTAACAAGATGTCTGTAGTTCAGGCATTCCAAAGTCTGATCCTCATTTCACAGACACCATCAACAACAATGTACCGAAACCGAGGCCAACAGCTAACATTTTCTTCATCGAGGAAGACGTCATACAACCACTAGTGAACTGGGACGGTTGTGTTTTAGTACTGAAGTGTTGCTCAAACCCTTCCTGTTATCACAACCCACAAAGGACATGACCTAATGTTTAGGAAGATCGAATTTCTATTTCATACCCAGCCTCCTTTGCTCTCAATCCATTCTAGTAAACTTCCTTCCAAGAAAGATTTCATCCAATGACTGACTTGTTTGATTGCATTGGGCACACGTTTTTCGATACAGGCCTCAGCTAGTGCTCCCCCAAAAGCAAAAAACCCGGACACTCGACCCCAATTGATTCCGGTGGAGAACAACTCTTGGCACACACTTTGAAAGGTCGAATAGGCACCAGATTGAGTAATGTTTAGCTTCGAGCACATCTCGTCGAACTGAGCGACATGCCTCTTCTCTACTTCTCGAGCAGTCCGGATCACTACTGCGTCATATGCACACTCGATGTTGTATTCGGTTGATTGCGTCGCTTTCACGTGCACGTACAAGTCAATAAGACGATGACACTCTTCCAATAGCCTAGAACGATGTGTTGTGACGGTGCTCCCTGCTGGATCTGCGTCTTGAGATGTCATAGCAAGTCTAGGTGGCATCCAGCTCCGTCTTCCCTAAACGATCATTTCCAGACGTTAGAAGGTGCTGAGAACACAGCCACACGTCTGTAGAGATAGAACTCTTACCGCTTGATCAATACGCGAACTGCAGTCACCACAGTCCCACTAGAAAATGCAGAGCTGGCTAATTCCATGCCGTACTATATAAGGCAGCTACACGGGATACGAGCGTGACTGCTAAAGATAGGCATTACAAGGGAAATCCCCCGCATAATCTTCACGTGATCGGACGGCATACCCCAATAGCACCCGTGATTTCCGCTGACTCGACCTTTCACGCTATGGTATTACGTCACGCTCAAATCAAAACCAAATAAAATACAAGTAATTCCCCAGTCATCCGCCCAAAACTCAGGAACGATGGTGAACGACAGAGGTGACAAGTTGTCAACACGGAGGTCATTTCCCTCACCCACGGAAGCGGCAAAGCTTGTAGGTCAAGAGCTACGATTCGCAGCCGATCAACTGGAGCACGACAGTAGTCGCGAGAAGAGGCGCATCTCTGCGATGCAACGAAAACGGCCTGCACGCCCGCTGGGGAGAGAGGAGGACCGAGCAGACGGCGGACGGCCCTGATTCTCGGTAGATCTACAGTACGTATGGATAATGCAGGACGACGAGGACGAAATAAGAAGTGAATTTACGGTACAGAGCGACGAAAAAGTGATCAATGGATATGCTGATCGTCTAACGACACGAGAAAACGTTTGTGTGAGACGGTTACTGTTTAGTTGTAGTTTAGTTAGTTGCTGTATTGGCACATTCAATTTCAATCACGTGACTACGGCAAAGCTTGTTCTAGTCGACGTTTGCAACACTTTAGTTGCAAGTTTAGTTATTTGCTGTATTGGCTGACATTCAATTTTGATCACGTGACTATGGCATAGCTTGTACATGTATCAGGAGCATGCTCCTGCTTGTATGTATACTGTACATACGCAAATGCAATTAATTCGCATTCTGATAGTTGTGTCTGATGTACGTGGCATTAGTTAAGGTAATAAATGATAATGCAATAATTGATTAATTAATTAATACATTGCTGACAGAAATATTCCAGAGAAAAATGGATGTTCGACTCACCCCACCGAATCCTCTAAACTTCTCAAAGACCTCAACGTTAATGAACTTCCTTTGCTCTGGATTAGCCAGTGCATCATCCATTAGCTATACGACAAAGTCAAGATGAATGTAGTACTGTACACATTGAGACTCGATCAGGTGCACACACACACACACACACACACACACACACACACACACACACACACGCACACACACACACACACACACACATCGTCTCACTTTGTCAATGAAATAGCATCCGGGTTCGATCGTCACGACCATGTTCTCTTCAAGAGTTCGGACACAACGAAGACAACGAAGACCAGGTTTGTCACTTCGAGATGCACCCTACAACAATCAATCCATTGCACACAAATGATACCAACAACAATTCATGGCTCTGTAATACTTCCGGATATCCTCCGACATCATGCACGTCGATCCCCAAGAAGTGGCCGACGCCGTGCGGCATGAACACTCCACCGAGATACACTTGCATCATATCGTCCACTTCACCCTTCAACATACCGTAATCCCGAAGATGAGTGAGGATCGTGCGTTCGGCAACTTGATGATTCTCGACCCATTTGTTACCTAAAGCACGACCTACAGCTCTCGAACGAGCAGACCAATGCACACAACTGACCGACTATGGCTCGTTGCCGTACCGCCAAGTTTGCAGCCGACACGGCGTTGAAGATAACCTTCTGTTCGTCGGTAAACTTGCCGTTGACCGGAAACGTGCACGTGATGTCGGAAGCATAGCAGTAGTATTCACTGCCAATGTCGCACAGGCTGTCGATCACACACGACACTCACAATGAACCTACCACGTGCACACGCACACACACACACACACACACACACACACTAACACAAGATCGCCGTCTTCCATCTTCCTGTTGTTAGGAGATCCGGCATGACCATAGTGAAGAATAGCACTGTTGGGACCACTTGATACAAACACAACAAATTAATTAAAATTTAATACAAAGTAAACCATACCACAAAGTTTCACCTTCCAGCAATGGGAGTGTATGCAAGGTGTCTATGGCCTCGTGATGCGACGTAACCTCGAAAAATCCTAATATTAAAGCCATTCGTATAGACGTGCCAACTAAACTTGATGAACATAAGCAACTAAGCACACCCTTCCAACTGCAACTCGTACATTCTTGGACGTGCTTGTTGCATCATCTACATCAAACATCCCAAATCAACATCAACCATACAATGAGACTGTGATCCACCTTTTTGTGAGCTTCGCCGGCGACACAACAAGCATGTCGAATGACATCCACTTCTTTGTCAGTCTTGATGACACGACTAGATAATACATTCACAGGTTCACGAGTGTAGGTAACCCGAGCAATCAGAAATGTGTAAACACTTACAGCTCGGTCATTTCGTGATGCAGTATATTGTCATTGAGGTCAAACCTAGATGCAATATTAGTCGCGCACAACAATCTCATAAAGAAGAGGTAGAACGTACTGTTTGATGCCATTGAATTCTACTGGTTTTGTAAATTTCCCACTGTCAGTGTTTTTTCCTTTCTGTTAATAACAACACGACTTCATGCTTTAGTTTATTTATACTACTTATTGTTTATTTATTTATTTATGTATGTATGTATTTTATATAAACCATTTGCGATCATTTAGAGTACCAAACATCATCATGTCCAAAGTATCAATAGCACATGCAATGGTACAACATACTTACCAGTCGCAGAAGCACACTAGGATCCTTGCTCTTGAGTACTTCAACAATCTATCAATACATGACAATACATAGTTATGTAATGACCTCAGAATCGACAAGATACCTTTGCTTCATCTTCTTTGAAGAAATGAACCTCTTGCACATCATACCTCCTCTCAAAGTGTTCCGGAGGATATGGCCTAACAATTGTGTTATAGAGTGTGTTCACACCGACATCTAAGTAACTATCTGGATTACACTAACATTAGCACAAGCGCGTTCACACTGCTAACTATGATTAGTAAGTCACATGGGCACATGAGTGTAACTAGCCTCGACAGTTTTCATCCGTCACATCCAAAAAACATTTTATTTGCTTTCTCTGGCAGCTCCTTCAGGGACGGCAGGAAGTTGTCACAGGCACAAAGAACACATCTGCATGTCCTTTGGTATACGTCACCATGTTGATGCATTTGTACATTTAAACATACAGCACATCAGAAATATTGGCAGCATGCTCTTCTTGTATACTACCTCACATGCCAAAGTCACATGCAACCACTAATGCCGCTAATGCAGTTGTAATGCTACTCTCCACGGCGTTAGAATGGCGTTAGAATAATGTTACACTAATCATAATTAGGACTAGTGTGAACACGCTCTTAGTCATAGTATGGACAGTTCGCAAACTGCATTACACATTAGAGTTGAACTGATAATCCAATCAGTTATTGGTTATTGCTTATCGGCTAATATAGGCATATCAGTGTATATCGGAATCATAAATGTTGTGTAAGTGCAGGCCGATAGGTTGTGCATGCATAGACAGTCTGTTAGAATACCGTGAGTTATGTGCATGTCGGTGGAGAAACAAAAGTCCAACAATTGGAAGCAATTTGAGGTGGCCGAGAATACAAGATTCATGCACAGCAAGACTTGTAAAACACGAACATCAATGATTATCTATAAAATATATAATTATATCAGATATCGGTATCAGCTATCGGTATTGGCTTTTTGTTGCTTGGATACCTGTTATCGGTATATATCGGCCAAATACCCTTATCAGTGTAACACTACTGCACATGTGTACATACTGTACTACATAAAGTTATTACACATGATAAAGTAGACTTTCTCTATTGGCAACTTAACTTCGTCAAGGTTCAAGTTTGTGTGTGAACTCATCAACTGAAAGTATAGTCAGAATGTTATTCAATTCTATACATGAGCTGGACTTTCCAGAGCAATTCGCAAGAGGCAGGGCATGAAAGGACATTGGAGTACATGAACTACGAGGGTACTGTTTGCTTACAAACTAGTGGTTGTGCTCAAAGTTGAGGATCCTCATCCCCATTCCGCTGTCCCCGAGCAGTCACATGTCAAAACATTAGTAAAAACATATATCAATTGAAACTACAATCCACTCTCAATGAAATGAACATTACTTCATGGTTGATACTAAATTAGTTAAGGATATATGGATGGAAGCTATTCAATACATAACCAGTTGACCTCTCAAAGTAAGGCGTAATTATTTGGTTCTCACTTTCCCATCCAGATGATATAGTTTTCATCACGTTCTGGCATGAAAATAATGGCACGACCAGAATCTACTTCGATTGCTCCGTAACAATCTGGCTCTTGAACACCAAAGGCCCAATGCATATATGATTCCTAAGACAAGAACGTGATTGCATTCAAAATAACATTCAAACAGCTTGATTACAAGTTCTTATCGATATTAAAACGTAAACTCGAGTATTAAATTATTCTTCACTTACACACACACACACACACACACACACACACACACACACACACACACAGACACACAGACAGACAGACACATGCATGCACAAGCACACACACACATGCATGCACATGCACACACACACACACACACACACACACACACACACACACACACACACACACACACACACACACACACACACACACAAACACACACACAAACACACACACACACACGTGCACACAAATGCACATGCACATGGACACCCCACATACAGTGTCACCCCATGCACATAATTCCGCATGATCATTGATTTCCTTTGTGTCATCCTAAACGGTAAATAAGGTTTGCATAGTGACTTCAGATACTTAACAACCATAATGACAATTCTCCCATAGTAACAATTCTCCTAGGACCCTTATTCTCTTATCTACAATAAACAATTTCTCGTCTTAGGTATGCTCACTCATTGCTTAATTAATTAAGGTGTGGGAGAATTCTGTAATCTTAGCATTCTGAGCACAAACAAACATCATTCAAGAGCACACAAGTAGGAGAAACCATCCGTCAAAACATACACCACGTTTTCCTTCTGGATTCACAGAGACAGGTTAACTCTACATCTGACATGTAATTTCTGTCCGTCCATTAGAATATGCTCTAGCTCCAGTTAGATCGTCTTACATTCCAAAAAAACATAAAACTTGCTCAATTAATAGGCTTCTTTTTCTGACTCTGCAGGAAATTTCCTTGCCATCCGAGGAGTCTAGAATGTACTTTGATCACTAGCTGTTCTACAGCATCTTCTACGATACCATCTATTCGTATTTTAGTGTGCTGTTGCATGTCAAGACCAATGGTCAGCTGAATACTGCACAATTTCCCACCATCAACAACAACTGAACTTGCTTTAGCTAAGTGATTAATTAAGGTATCCACTACAAATTGTATTAAAGTGTTTCAAGAGTACTTCTGTAGCCCAAAAGCCTCTCTGACTTGATCTCATCAAAACCACAAACAGAAAAAACAACGAAAACCGATACTACACGTGTATTATCATAATATCTGCAATAAGGCTGCACCAAAAGTTGTCTCATTGATTGGGATAACCCCCCCCCCCCGTGTTTGGAGGGCCCTAAGTTTTTATATTTACATATGTTTTCTGTTGGCCTGGGCATCTATCCGTGTTCGACAGGCACGCGTTTTCAGAGATGGAAAAAGATTCTTTGTGTGTCTGGCGACTGTAGTCTTCATGAGGTATTGCAGAAAGTTGGATTCAATGATCGGGTGGACGATGTACTCAGCATGCCAACTGCGACCACAGACACTTCTTCCAAACATGCTGAGTTAGATGATGATTTAAAAATTAATAATAAATAAACAACTCCCGCCCACTCATCTTTTTCCAATGCATGTTACCCAATCAGACAATTTTTTGGTGCGAGCTAATTCGGATTTATTGTCTCATATAGATGACTATTACTTTGGCAATATGTTAAAATAAATCCACTTTATGTGTCATATTAGACTGTTTGTTGATCTTGAAAGCAAAAGTAGGCAGGGTGCCAAGATTCCTGAAACACTCCCTCTTCCTAGAAGTCACGCCTCTCCACCAATGACAAAACGTTCAGCCACAACATCAGCAAAAACAAAGCAACTTGCAAAGCAAGATTGCAAAATTTACTGCACAATTTCAATCCAATCATTATTTTATAAAGTACGACCAAAAATGTGGTGGTTTAGGTACGTTACTTTGATTTATTCTACAGCTCGAGATACAGCACCTGACGAAAGAGATCCTCTGTGTCTGATGAGTAGCGAGATTCCTCTTTGCCGCCTTCCAACATAACAAAGGCTCCCTCAGGAACGTCATGGCGTTTCCTCAGACGTTCACAAAGGCGACCTCGATTGATAGAATGAAGCTCGAGACTGACATTGAATGCAGAACTTCCAGCTGCAGAATATTTCGTCCTGCAGAACAGACAAGAGAAAAGAAGATAATTGCAACAAAAATGTCGAAAGGAATAAATTTAGTTGCACAAGCATAAAACTGACTGGAATGCGACATAAGTTTTACGTACCTGTCGGAGAACATTCTAGATGCCTCGTGTCACAATGACTTCCGCCTGTGCGAGCTACTGCGCGTGCTCACTTCAGTCTTGAGGGGCATGTCACGTGTAGCGGAGACGCGTCTCTACGACATTCTGAAAGTCAAACCAAACGTCACCGACCACGATCTAAAGAAAGTAAGTCAGCTAAACGACGTTTCCCTGTTCGATAGTGAATGTGCTGAACGCTCTAGGCGTTTCGCAAGCTCTCAAAAGATTGTAAACTGAACGGAGCGACCGAGCAGGTGCGTCTTGTGTCGCTCTTTCTTGACGAATGTTGTGACAATGTTGCGCTTGACAGTTGAAAGACATCGAGTTTGCGTACAGCGTACTTAGTAACTCAGAGAAGAGAAAGGCGTACGACAATCTTGGAGAAGCAGCTGTGATGGAGGACGACGGTTTGTGCCGATGCGAAATATGACGTAGACGTTGAAAGTGTTGATGTCGTTACGCTCTTAGACCCGCACGATCCTCACTCTATTTTTTCCAACATTTTCGGCGCTGATTCTATCTTCGGTAAGATGCTGGTGTCCGTGGTCGTAGAGAATGCTTATTTGCGGTGTCTTGGGTTGTCTGTACTGTAGATATAAGTTGAAATAGGACCAATGAACGTTAATTCTGAGGGCAGTTGCTAGTAGATTTATGTAGCAAATTAGTAGACGGTATAGAGAGTGGGTTGCAAATCATGTAAGTTGAGGTTAATTAACTAGTAATATGTATTGTCTTATATACTTTAATTTTATTTTTTTAAACGTTTTTGCCAAAAATCAGGCTCTCTATTTTGAGTAGAATAAATAAAGTATAATTAATTGTCTGTCAATGTCAAACCTTTTTTTATCAAATAATACATTATTACCACCAGCAGGATATAGTAATTTCCTTAGCTGGACCCAATAAATTATGTGGGCAAGTACACAGAACCACAGTTCAACTTAATTAAACAGTGTTAGCAATGGGTGTTAGTGTCCTTACAGGGCGTTATTTTGGCTTAGACATTCTAATTAAGTGCCTCCCACTGCAGCCATTTTGCATATAATTTTGATAACCAACTTCCAAGGGAGAAATGGTGTTTAAGGCAGGTGAAGTTGTCTCTTGATAAAGCATGATAGGAGGCACCTAAGTTCATGAAATTAACAGTTACACCATTGGAAAGGCCATCCCGTGCTAAGAGACTAGGTTTACCCTATCATCTATGCATAGGGTGGATGTTTTTGGTGGTTGTATTAATTTAGTCAGACAAACAACACATTTGGTGGGACATTGTCCTATGTCCTACTGTTATTTCCACACTGAGGTTGCGTGAAACTCAAACTATTTGACTTCCTTATTCAATGATTGACAGAATACTAAATGAATATATTGTCATGCAACAGTTTTGTCAACGGTTTATCTCACGTGTGTGCTGGTAAGGTGTCAATGAACAACACCTGCTTGCCTGGCTTATACTGAACCAGCACTTGATTGGATGCTTTACTACCATCTATGTACTTGAAATTGGAGTCGATTATGTGTAGTACAGTGTTATTGTGTAGTGAACTCTAGTACATTGTTTCATACTTTGTCTAAAGTTATTTTACCCAAATAAATTTTGTCTGACAAAAGTATTAGCTGATATTTATTGATTAGTTATAACAGTCCACTTGGTTTGCTTGAAATCAACAACCCTAGCAGGCTGTTTAATTGAGTGTACATGACAGTACTATACTATGTTGTTTTATAATGTGGATTGAATTGCCTGTTATAGGGTTTGGTGGTGGTGGTGGTGGTCGTGGTGGCCGGAGTAGACATGGTCCACGTCGCGGCGAGGATGTTCATCACATGCTAAGAGTGTCTTTAGAAGACATGTACAATGGAAAGCAGAAGCAGCTGCAACTAACAAAGAAGGTTATCTGTTCTCGATGCAAAGGGTGAGTTGTGACATACACATGATTGATGTACACATCACATGTTATGTATTATGTACATAAAGTAACAAAGCATCTTACACAGTAGAGATGGATGTGGTCAGAGTGTTAGAGAAATGAGTTATGGATTAGTTGATAAATTGATTTGATTATTTGGTTACATGGAAAGGTCTGGTAATTTACTGTGTAATTTGTTTTTGCTTTTTGATTATTGTTCGTTTCTAATCAAACTCAACGTTTAACTTTAACACTTTTGGAGGGCCATTGTAGATAGAAAATATGGAGCAAAGTGTTAATTGAGGACTGTTTGTAAATTTCTGTATTTAGCAAAATGCGAGTGTGGCAATATGTGGGGAAGGGTGTAGGTGTGCATATTTTAAGATTTGAAAGAGTATGATTGTTTAGTTACAAGTTGCTCTTGCCTATAGGCTAGCCATAGATCCATAGTTCCAGCTGAGTATATGCAAGGGCTAGATGAAAGTGCTGACAACACAGCATGTTGTCATTCGTGCAGTACTGTTGTGCTTTGAAACATGACAACCTGGTTGATCAGTATTTTACAAGCAGAGTGGCAGTTGCATGTGCACGTGTGTGTCTGTAAGTGTGAGAACCGGATCAAAAGCAATGCCACAACAGTACAAGTGATGCCGTAGAAACACATACACTAGTTTTTAATCAATATTTTACCGTGCATGGTTCTCAAGCAGAGAGGAGCATGCAGGTTGCATTCTACCACGTTGTACAAGCATTGTGGTCATGATTGATGCACTCGTTTGCAAATCTAAACTTGAATATTTAGCATGGTCCCAACACTCGCACTAGCCGATATGACATCATATCTGCAGGACATGAACGTTGAATATGCAAGGGTCGAATAAGCAAGGACACACTGCATTCTACTAATTTCAAGAACATTGGTAATAGAAGCTTTTAGTAACTTTGGACACCCTGTTTGCTTTTGTCACTTGACTTACACGATGTTTTCTATAACTAAGGCATGTGGTTTAATTACTAATAGATTTTTGCAAGTCTGTTGTAGAGAAATACCCTTGAAAGGGAAAGATCCAGGCGTAATGTAATGAGTTATCAATGGCTCCGGATAAGACTTAAATTAATATTTGGTATAGTGTTCTTACGCGTGGATTTTGCAGTATTACATGCCTTCTTCGTAAGGTTACATTGTAGTTTTTTGTTTGTTATTTGAATTTTGAAATTGTTTTGAAGTGTCGTGGTGTGCATGTAAGAGCTGCTTGTTGTTACGTGACAGAACGGGTTGTTGTCATTATTTGATATTGGTAATCGTTCCACGCCTGTTTTGTATCTCAACTGAGTTTGTACATGCAGCGTTGGTGGTAAGGCCGATTCAGTGAAGACGTGTACTAGATGTCGCGGTCGAGGCATCTGTGTCATGGTTCGACAACTGGGGCCAGGTATGGTTCAACAGATGCAGACGGCGTGTACAGACTGTCACGGGCAGGGCGAAATAATCGACGATAAGTTTCGATGCAAGACTTGCAACGGACAGAAGGTAGTTCAAGAGAAGAAGGTGCTTGAGGTAAGTTGATACGTTAGACAATATACTGTATAGACTCGAGTGTCCAGCCAGTCGTTTGCCCCCATGAGACAGAAATGTGTAATAGCAGCTGCCCGACGCATGCAAATCACGTTGAGACAATTGGCCGAATGAAGTTTTGCATATGTGACTGACCATTTAGAAGCCTCGGCAAATGAAACCGTGCATATTCAAGACCGGCTTTTATTTAAATTCGGCTCTAGTACGCCGACATTTGGTAGTTGTGAGACTGTCGGTAATGTTTGTTAATGAATTAAAGTTTATGGTATGCTGTTATTGCTGAGGTTTACTGGGGAGCCTGGCCAAGCTTTGCTGCAACTGAAATGACATGCCGTTATAGCTGTGAGAGTCTCGAATATCTAAGACCTTTCTGCTCTAAAGGCACTTTGAAGGTTGAAAGTGTGCTTGCAGCAATAGGTATGATAGCATCATCAAGTGCAGCATGTTGTGATGCGGAGGAGGATTATGTGAAATAGAGAAGGAAGGACACAGAGATATAGGGGAGGAAATTGTACATGATAGGAAAGAGGCGTTTGTATCTTGCATTATATGCTTGTCTGTTCTGTTTGTGGCCACTGTAATGCCTCTGGACCATCAGCATTTTCTTGGCTTTAGACAATGTTATATGTACATTGTGTGGAAGCAGGAATGTTGGCACAATGTCTTTTGCTGCGTTTACTTATAAATTTTGTGAAAGTTGTTAAACTTCTAGGAGCCAACAGCAATGTCCGTGAACATGATAAATTATTGTTATTATTATCTAACTACATCATGCATTGTGACTATTGGATTACACAACCGCGTAAATGTTCGGTGTACTGTGCATCCAGCTAGGGGTCTTGAGCTTCCGATGAGTTTCACCAAAATAGATTGCTACCGAAACAGAATTTCAGGAGGTACCGAAATTTTTGTGCCGTCAAAACTTCTTGGTTTACAGTAGTGAGTTTCTTTGTGACGAATCTTTCTGGGAAGAGAGAAAGGAAACTCAACTGAAATTTGTGGGTTTGGATTTGCAACGATCGGAGGTTGTAGACTGAAGAGGGTTTGTGAACACACGCAGACATGTCTTGATCAGACTTTAGTGTTACTGTGTATCAAACACTAGATGCTGTAATTGTTGACAAGACTGGCACACGACTAGGCCTATTTTAGATTGACCTCTGTCCAGTAGTCAAAAGGGTATGCTGACAGCTGCATTTTGAAGTAATCATATTTGGAATATTTAACGCTAGATTCCTTTGCTTGACGTTGCCGAGGCCACATTAGCCACCAGTGTATTGAAGTGCAAGACTTCAGAGCTTCGCAGGCAGATTTTTGTTGTGGGGGCCAGTTTGGGTGGTAGGATAGTGATACTCGTGGAACAATACTTAGTGGTACCAAAGCTGTGACAGTTCGTTACTTAATGAAATAACTGGACGGCAACAGGCACAATAAGTGGGTTGGTACTCAAGACTCAAAGAGTGCGGCACATACAGTAGACTCGGAAGGTTCCTGGACGCGCAAGAAACGACGTGTTTACGACTAAATTTTGTTCTTACCAAAAGTAGCCAGAACTGAAAACCAGGCAGTTACTGCTGGAATGAAGACTGCTTTGTAAGTTTAGGAGCTAGTTGTTATATAGACTACTGTAATAAGGTTTTGGTGACCATTACTGATTACAAAACAATAAAATATAAAAACTGTTGCTTAACGAAATTGAGACATGTTAGTATGAACAGAGGTGCATTTCTTTTGCCTCTATCAGCTCAACCTGTTGAGATGGTAAAGGTACTCTGGTTGCAGAAGTAATCTTGGTTGAAGACAGTAAAAGAAACACAAAAGTGGAGACGAGCATGTACAGTTACCTGTTACTCGAGATGGATAATGTCCACGAAGAACACGATTTCCCACTATTCTTTAGAGTCACTCTTGCTGTTGCTATGGCTGAAATAGATGTTTTGATGATGCTTTTATGCAATAAATACGATTAATCGGGGACTCAGTTGGAGGCATTGATGCGCAGACGGGAACTAGTTGGAATCTTGGGGTTAGAGTTACTGTTAGGGTTAGGGTAATGCTCCTGAAATCATACTTCTGCCTTTTGTTTTGCCATTTGTCCATACGTGGGCATGCGTAATAGCTTACCTCTACGGGACTCTACCAGCTCAACCGACAGTTTGTTGATGGAGCTGGTGGAGCTGGTGGAGATAAAGAAATGCACCCTTGAGTATCTGTTGTTCTGTATGTTATATCTTCTAGATCCTAAATTTTATTTACGTTTTTAGGTGAATATTGAAAGAGGGATGAAAAGTGGCCAGAGAATTCCACTTAGAAAAGAGGGAGACCAGTTGCCTGGCACGACACCTGGTGATATCATTATTGTGCTGCAAGAGAAGGAACACGAGTTGTTTCATCGTGATGAAGCTGACCTCATAATTGATCACAAAATTGGGTTGACAGAAGCTTTGTGTGGGTTTAAAATGACTGTCCAACATTTGGATGGAAGAGTTTTACTCCTCAATTACAAGCCGGGAGAGATCATTCAGCCAGGTAAATATATGTCTGATAGATGCAGAGGTAGACATAATGGTAGCCTCGAACTTCCAGACCAGAGAGCGCGAGGAGCGTGCGAACTCTAGTCTGGACCAGAACATTACTAAAATGATTTCGGAAATAGCCTTCTAACCAATCAGCGTCTTAGCACCGGAATGTCGGTTGTAAATACTGGTTGGTGTATCAATAATTGGTTAGGCTAAGTGCACGCCAGAGCTATGATGAAGACTCTGCAGATCTGGTGCACTCACACATCTTAGTTTTAGTTTCAGCTTCAGTTCTTCGATCTTTTCAAGCTTGCGGTGACAGGACATGGACAGCAGTATCGCTAGACCATCATCTTTGACAACTGGTCGAGCGGTGGTCTCGCTAGTCGAGTAGTTAGACTAGCTAGCGGTCTGCTGAAGAATCAAAGAGTTGTCGTTTCATGCCGTCCACCAAGATATCATTGCAAAGACGGCAGACGTCTGTTCTTTGTTCGTGAGATCTCATGGCATGTACAAATGATATGTTGATGTAGGTAAAATGATCCTACACTGTTAGACTACCATTTAGCATCGCTTTTGATAAATACTTCCATAATCATTTTAGTATCGTTGTGGTCCAGACTAGAGTTTGCGCTCTCTGGTCTGGAAGTTTGAGGCTAACTTAATGGCTCTTGATAATTTTTTGTCTGACTGTTTGTGTGTCTGTCTGTCTCTTCTGTCTGTCTGTCTCTTCTGTCTGTCTGTCTCTTCTGACTGCCTTTCTGCCCGTCCATCTGTCTGTAAGTCTGTCTGTCTGTCTGTCCATCCATCCATCTGTCTTTCAGCAGTATGTTAGTGCTCAATCGTTTCACCATGGGTGACCTGTTACCTATAAAGGTGTTGTCATAGAGACCCCTTTCCTGACTGGTGTGGTATGCGGTAGGAATTGGTAGGAATTGGTGGAAAAAATGAATTTGAAGAAGAACATACATGTACCACACGAAATTGAACTAACCTGCTACCAGCCAGACAAGCAATGCCAAAACTAGCTCCTCGCTACAATGGCTGATAATCGGTACACATAGAACGTTTTCTAGTTTCTTCACTTCTCAAAAGTAGAGCTATTATCCAACGACAAGAAGGACTGAAATCAAAGCCCTGGGTGATGGACTGAGGAGGTGAGAAATGGGAGGCATTCAAAGTCATGCTGTTCAACCCCCATACCTACTTGGCAACTTCCGGTTGCCATTATGCTACGTTTTACTCAAATGGCAAGATTAGACGATAAGGATGCCTCTAGCTTATTCAAGGAACGTAGTTTCGACTTGCGGGCACTGGAGGTAAGCAGAACGATGCCATTTGGTTGCAAGTTGTCAGCCAAACCCTAAAACATATTGGCCACTCGTCATGAAACGGTTAATTTAATTAGTGTAAGTGCCACAGCCTTATACATAATGCATGAGACATAAGGCATATACATTACACATTACTGTAAACGTGGAAATTCTCTTGTTTTGAAATTTTTTGCTATTTTGTGGTTGAGGTCTTTACTGCAAAATTATGAAGGCATGGCCAGAGTATCACGTGGTCAATGCACACCCTCATCAGGAGGACTTCTTGAAGCAACACGGTCATTTGCAGCCTTTACTGTTGAAGATGGTAGACTGGGAACTTCAGTGGGCTGCGGAAGACACAGTCTTCTCTCCTCCCCCGCCTTTCGTACCCAATTCTGCACCATGATAGACTAGACCACTTGATTGTTGAAATCACGTGACATGCTTAGAAGTTGGAACCGCAAAAGTTGTAGTCTGCAAGTGGTCTCTGATGCAAAAATGCAGAACTTTAACCGTCGAAAATTTCCACGTTTGCAGTTACTGAGTATACACGATGCACTGGGTATGTAGCATCATTTTAATGTCGACCATTAGAGGTCTAACAAATATTTTAGCATAATGGCACACCATAGAGACAGATGCATTTGTTTGGTCGTAGGATATTATTACACAGTGAAGTACACATAGTACACATGCTGTTGTGATGCATGGCTACAAGGTTGTGGACCTTTTTTTGTCCTACAGATTGCATTCGAGGAGTCATAGAGGAGGGAATGCCAGTGTATAGAAGACCCAAGGACAAGGGGCATCTGTACGTGAAATTCACGGTCATATTTCCAGAGAGTCACTGGATAGATGCAGACCAAATTAAAACGCTAGAGCGTTTTCTCTCTCCACGGCCAGAATATGAAATACCAGAGGTGCACGAAGAAGTAGACTTGGTCAACATTGAAGAAACTCGAGGGCACCCCTCGTCGTCAGCGAGATCACAAGAGGCGTACCATTCTGATCTCGATCACGAGGGCCACGGGCCCCGTACTGCCGGTTGTGCTCAGCAGTAGGAAAGAATAGGAACACAGATTCGTTTTTGTGATGGATAAACGTCTGGTGAACAGTAATGCTCGTGTGCTTTTGTTTATTTAAAACAATGTATTCTACTTTGAGCTGTCTGATAAAACTAAACGTTGAAACAAGGATATACAGCAGCAACAGGTATAAAACTAGATTAAGTCCAAGCCTGCTGGCAAACAATGCCTGTTTTTGCAGCGAGTTACTTAGAGTATGTTGCAACAGTCATTGCCCCTCTGGTTGTTGATTTTCCGGCGATTGAAGGTCGTACTTCGTTCTCGCTTTTCTGGAGTTTCTACGAGTTGTTTGTTTGAGCGTATAGTGGTGATCGTGGTGTCCCTGGGAATTGGATCTGCCGAGACATGCTCGACCTCATTGGGGTCATTCTCGTCCTCACTCATGGTCTGATTCTCAGCAGCTAGCCTTTCTCCTTCTGGTATTCTCCCGGTTGGCTTCCTCTGCAGTGACGACTTGTTGTGCTCATAAGAACCAGAACTGAAAACGGATGGATCTGAATCGCTACCAATTGGTCTTGGAAATCCGTTGCCGCCCTCTTCGACCTCCTAAACCATTGTGAGGCTAAATAGACTGACACATTATTCGGTCACGAGTATGCCTTACATCGACTATCATATGTCTGCCTTCTGCCATTGCATCTCGTTTTGAAAACGACGATTTCACTTTCATGCTGTCTCGTCTTACTGAATGACTACAGAGAAGTATGGGTAAAGAGAAGTATGGATACATTTTGCTACAACGACTTGTCGTATAGATCGTACCCTCGTGACGATGAGCTGTACGTTCTGCTCCTTTGGTGGGACTTCTTGTGGATTTCTTTCTCCAACTGTTTCGTTCGTAGGTCGTGAAGCAGGAGAGTGATGTTTTGGTCTCCTGCAAGCACTGCATCAACATTCATTCACGTGAGATAAATTATAGCCTAACACAATGTAGCATTACTTACTGACTGGTGTTTCATTGTCATTTGTGCGCATCTCCAAGCTGGCACCATTTTCGACCAGCAATATAATCATTTCATACTAAAACAATATTTATGTGACACAATGACATCAGCACTCCATCTTGCTACCAAGTAATGTACTGTACTTATGTATACCCGCTATTTTTAAGCATCAGAATATACCAACACCACAAACTTAGAGGAACATGCTTGATATCACCACAACCACCTTACAAGTAATATTGCCCTACTAGCCCTGACCCACCCTATTGGAATTGTGCTAACACCTAGATAGTAGCTACCTATAAGGGAAGAAAACGTAAAGATTAACTTTCGCCAGTCCGGTATTCGGCTCGTAGAATAGCCCCCTCTCACAATCTCACTGTACAGCTGGTCCACGTGTTACTCTAGAGACAAAATCTACACGCACACACACACACACACACACACACACACACGCACGCACACACCTAAATCCTAAAATCCTAAATGTCAGGAGCTGCTTCTCAGAGGTCACGCCCCCAGCTGTTAAGCTGGGCTCTCTGCGCTACTCAGGGAACTCTGGGCCTGTGCTAGCACACTTCTGGAGCCGGGCCAGGCATTCGCAGGAGCACCAACTTGTGAAGCCAACTGTGGTGTGAGCAACAACAGTGGTGTGAGCAACCGAAGTCTCATCAGGACCCCAGTGGCTTATGTCACATCACAGCCGATTGCCGCTTAGGACCCCAGTCAATGACCAGGTACTCATTTATACTCCTGAGTCAAGAGAAGCAAATGTGTGTTAGTTTCTTGCTTAATTAAGGAAATTATGCCACACACACACACACACACACACACACACACACACACACACACACACACACACTTGGCAAGTTTTCAACCACTCAGCTGCAGCACGCTTTAGAATGTACAATACACGTGTCTTATTGCTTTAGCTAAACTCTGACTGCAGCGGGCGCATCTTGCATTCTACTATACCATTAGATTAGAGGATGGCGTGACTGGCAAGCTCACATCACTTCGCACGTTTACAATACATGCGTCGTATTACTCTACGCATTCCCCATCTCAGACTCTTCCCACCTCAGACTTCCGACATAAAACGTCATGATCTATTCCTGGAGAATGACGCCACTTCTGCAATGAAGATGTACCTTTCATGACACATGGACGGATGCACTCTGGGAATTAGAGGATGGAAGGATGGTCGTCTTTGTTGTCAAGCAATGCCCATAAAAGTTGATCAACCTGGACATGTTGGTCGTGAATTAATGGTATAGTGTGCATGAGTAATGGAGATAGCGGAGATTTCACACGAGGCATATTTTTCCATGCGAGCACTGATGAGAAACTATGAAGCAACAAATAGTGGCTATTTCAAAGAATCATTTCTGGAATCTTTCTACTTTTGTGCTTCCAAACTGACAATCAAATAGTGATTGCCTGAAACATTGAGTGCTGGTGGTCGCCGAGTGAGAATTACGGTAGAAAGGTAGATGTTTCCAGATCATGTACAGCATGTAGGTGTATGTACCTCTTGAGGAATTGTTTGGCAGAAGCAAATAAAGAAGCATATCGGCTATCAAATCCTGTTTGCTAATATAATACCAGGGGCATGGTATCCATTCCGACATGGCCGGACTGGTTTATGTACTCTTGCCAGACGTTCAGTAGCATCAACTTATGTTTTAGGGTTATAGGCCATAAATAAATAATATATTTCTACTTGTGGCCGTACTTCGTGCATGTGCATCAGCCTTGCATTCTCTGGGGACAGGACATGAGTCGAAGATCCTGTACAGTGTGACTTCTGCAGTTCTTGTTGACTATAGTAGTCCCACCCACCCACTAGTGTGCACCACATTGCCCCGCCCTCTAGCGAATGCTAGGCCCAAACCATTATCTTTTCCCTTCTATGCCCTTGATATCATTTAGGGTGGCGGCGTGGTGCAGCGCCACGCTCCAGTAGGAGTGTGCCACGCTCAGAAGAGTAGATAGGAGTCCAAAGTCTTACGGCTAAGGAATGTTTGAGAATTCCATACTACTGAAACACAATACTAAAGGTGACAATAGCCATAAATCTAGTCTCTTACAAAATAACGCGGGATGACAGCTGCGTTCCAAACATAGGAACAAATGTTGATTGCAGTCCCAGACTAGTCATGGCTTCATGCGAAGCAACAACAGTGGTTCGTGTCAATCAATGCCTGACTAGACAGACTTCCTGTAGTTTGTATTGCGCATGTGCAACCTATGAATATCGCTAAGAAGGCTTTAATTACTGGCAATCGAAGTTGACTTCCTTGCCAGGGCATTTGAACATATGTTACACGCAATAGCTTTAACTCAAAGTCTACCTCACATGAGATCGGCTCCAGTGAACATGTCCAACTGTAAAGAGCAGACTGCATGCATCGTGGACCCGCCCATCTCGCCACACTCCCAAAATCTCTAGGGAGAACCCTGATCGTTGATATCTGTGAAACTGCCAAAAATTGGGTTTCATGGTTATGAAATAAACTAGTAAATGAAACTTTGTTTACACCGTCGCTTCACAGCTACGAGCATGTGTGTGTGTGTGTGTGTGTGTGTGTGTGTGTGTGTGTGTGTGTGTGTGTTTATGTGTGTGTGTTTATGTGTGTGTGTTTGTGTGTGCATGTATGTGTGTGTCCATGTGTGTGTGTGTGTGTGTGTGTGTGTGTGTGTGTGTGTGTGTGTGTGTGTGTGTATGTGTGTGTGTTTGTGTGTGCATGTATGTGTGTGTCCATGTGTGTGTGTGTGTGTGTGTGTGTGTGCGCGCGCACGCGCGCACGTGGCACGTGTATATATTGTGAATATTAATGTAAATTTATTAATTTTTGTCTATTTATTGTCATTATAATTATTTAATCATTAGCTTGTTGCTAGAATGTATAATTCTTTGAAAACCCAGGGATGCGTCGATGTGATTAAAGATAATTAGCTAAATATCATCAATGTCCCACACTACACTTTTTTTAGTACATGCACATGCGTGACAGCTGCATCTCTTGCACGAAGGGGGCTTGTTATCCACGATATTTCTCAATTCTGCATGTAGCGCTCTTGCTTGCATCACTTACGGTGCATGGACACGATTAGCATGCTTTCATTGAGCCGTTGCTGTCACTTTCGTTGAGCCGTTGCTATCATCTTTCGTTCCATTAGAATTAATTCGTGATAGCTAGAGATGAATGTACGTGCACAGAAAATACTGTGAAGCGACATGTATGTGTAGCGACCGGATCCAGAACAAAGCATGCAGCGCAACGTTTCCTACGAATCTTTCTTGCAAGACGCCGCCAATCGTTCATCATCAGTTTTACTTACACCTGTAAATATATTCTTGAACGGAGCGGGCTTGTTATCCACGATATTTCTCGATTCTGTTAATCTGTAGGGCTCGATCTTGCATCACTTTCAGTTAATTAACTATTGAGGTGGACGAGATTATTATGCTTTCGTTGAGCCGTACGTTGCTAGCATCTTTCGTTCCGATGATAATTCGTCGTATCTAGATAGATAAAGATTGATCTCGCACGTCTCTTAGAAATACTGCGAAGCGACATGTAGTGAACGGCCAGAAGAATGCAGCATTAGCATTTCCTACGAATCTTTCTTACAAGATGACGTCGATCGTTCATCATCAATCCTACTTACAACTAAAACATTTTGCTCTCTTGAAGATCGCGGATGACATGTTGGTCGTGCGCAACGGTACACATGCGTGGTCCCATGGGACCCTAGCTTGGCTTCTTGAAGAACGACGAATTCGTTTGTTTTGCGATTATTTTGTAAAAAGTAACAAACGCATATAACTATTACCTGAACTTTACTCTGCGCTTCTCGGTTTGACGACAATTCGACCGTAAAATGGAGGTTTACGACATCTCGGCTTTTCTGTCATAATGCGCGGGATTGTTACGTCACCCATTGTTGGTGTCCCAAAGGACGACTGATTGGCTCAACAAATTCCCGAGGGTGATTCACGCTGACAATCTAGTATTACGTCAGTTATGTTTCGCGTCCCAAAACAATTGCTGATTGGCTCGACAAACTCCCCGAGCGTGACACACGCTTACAAACAAACAAACATAGGTAGGTACATAGCGACATACCGACAGACAGACCGGAAGTCAATTCAACCTGTTTAGAGTGAGCTTCTCGAGAAGCAGTCCACCACTTATTGTGGTGTCCTTCTTTTATGCTCGTAGCTTAATAATTTGTGAGCTCCTGTTTCCATAACCACAAGGACTGAATCCCTGTTCTATAATTATTATTTGGCAAGCATCGGAAAACAAGACCAGATACTGTAAATCCAGAAATTTCCGTACTCATAAATTTAGCACTTTGGCCCATAGTTTGTACACATGTTATTTTCATATGGGACATCGGTATACTCAGAGCTCGAAAAATTTTAGGTCGTCAAATTTTGAGTCTAGGATGTTATGTTGATATCAATCATGGTGTTTAGTGGTGTACCGCCATTTTGGAGAGCGTGTGAGGAGAGGACTGGGTACGAGTCTAGTGCAAGCATACAGCACAGTATTCCATACTTCACAATGGCATGCAACCAAGAGTATCCAACACATTATCGCTGAACCAATGGATATTACACTAGACAGAGCAGGAAAGACAATGGTGATAGCTAATTGAATTAGTAATTAAACCCATACCACCTCCTTGTCAAAATAAGGCGGAGTTTCAACCAGACTTTCTTCTACATATCACATTATGGAAGTTGTCCGTTTCTTGCTACTAATATCATATCTACCCTATATAGACCTACAGGATTTACCATTGTCTCCACTTCCTCACGTCATAAACTTCATGCCTGTACTCTGTCGGAATCCTGAGATGGTTTCCGTTTTATTATCCGGGATATCAACAGTCTGTCAACGTATGCTGCTGGCGGAATAATTTACTACAGTAGTGGACAAAAGTATTTGCTGGTTAGTTTTATGTTGATTTTTCATCATATTCTGGCCTACAGAATGGAAATAAGTGCTGATATGAGCATAAATTGATACGTTAGTTTGTTTTCAAAGGTTGGAATATTGTTTGCATTGAACATGCTTTGATAAGTTGTAATGTAAACTTAATTGACATTTAACTAGGTTGTAACCATAATCTTAAATTGCAACAACCAACTGATTTAGACTCAATTTTGTACCAATTAGCACTATTGTGGGTCAAAATGTCCAATTTCAGTCACTATAGTAATCATAAATGGCATTCTCTGAACCGGTTTCGAAAAACCGGAATTGAGTCCTATCACCGGCAGAGGGATATTTTGAAGTATTTCATATCATTCTATTCTCAGATGTTGGTTCTAATTGTTCATCAGGTTACTACTGACCAACGCACCTAGGTTAAAACACAAACACCCTGAAAAATCCTTGAAATTTCTTTCCCCGGCAAATACTTTTGTCCACTACTGTACGCGTACATGTCATTGTATGACAAATGTCCCAATGCGAGCATCAACCGCAAAGCGGCGCATGTTTCATTACAGCTATCCGCCTGCATACTGAGAAAGCCATTACAAACTAGCCGTGGTCTGCTATAGTCGTCCGTTGACAACCTACACGACAACGCTAGTCGTCAGTTGTAAAATTTAACTCGTCAAATGATGACTTGACGACCTATTTTTCGAGCCCTGACACTGTACTGTACTGTAGCTGAATTCAAGTGCATCCATCTATATTTTAGTACCGTATTTTTGCCCGTAATAATGCCCATACAGAAAAAATGCCTATGCCAAGTATACATGCAGGATATGGATGCGCAGACAAAACAAAATGGTGTCCTCAGAACATTGGTCTCCATCTGTGTGCATTTGATGCACTGGTGTCAGTGTTGAGTAAAAGTGCATACCGTTAGACTCGTTTCTTCGTCGCAATTACTGATCCTGATGCTTTTGAACAGTACAACCACTCTGGTTTGTGCGTGTAGTGTTTAGTTTCTGCATGTATGCTCATGCTGTACAGATACCAGTGCCTTTGATCTTGCAAATGGATAAGTGCCAAAGTCAAAAGTGTTCACAAACTGGTACTGTTCAATGAACAGCACAAGGTCTCTTAGACAGGTCTGTCAGCACTGCAGAGTATCTACCGTCCAATGCCATACATGAATTCAAACACGTGCGATGAACAGCTAGTGTGCACTATATGCAACATCAGGAGCATGCTCCTGGCGTCATAGCTTGCGATGATAGTTACCTACACATATATACAACACGGGTAGGTTTAAATGCAGTATCCTGACTTCAGTATCACTCTCTACCTACTTCTGAACCACAACAGATCATCAACACTTTATAGTCCACCCCAAAAGTGTACAACTACTCTACCCCTCCCCCCTTTCTCGTGTAGCCAGACCATCTCCACCATCATACTTCCAGCGAGATATGGTCTTGCCTGAAGTATGACGGTGGAAATGGTCTGGCTATGCGAGACTACTTACTCCCTAGCGTACACCTTGTACGCTTGAGTAAATGTTGACAATTATGGATGGTGCCTCACTATTCTTCTTACTTCTTAGTCTCAAAGAAACCAAGTGTATTCAAAGAATACTATAGTAACACAAAGAATACCTGTCCCCAGCATGATGCTCCATGTAGTGGTGTCCATCCCTCATCATCTTGTGCATCGACATTCGCACCGTTTTCTAGCAGTAGTTCTGCCACTTGATAAAATCCATTTGCCGCAGCGATGTGCAACTAGGAAATGCATACCCGTACCCAATCTCGTGCTAAAAACTGACGAAACAACGAATGCTTACAATAGTGGCACCATTCTCGTCCTCAAGATCAAGTTCCAAATTGTTCTCTACACAGTCTCTCACATCCTGCAACATTTGATTGGGAACGGCATTTCGTACCTCCTCGATTTTCTCTGCTGTGTACCCTTACAACACGTGACGGGTATCATTCCCAGTTGTCATAGAAATGGGTAAATAATGATTACCTTGCTGTTGCATTGCCTTTTGTAGTTCATTCAAGACAAAGGACGTTTCTGATATTTCGTACGGCATTTGGTTATCGCTATTGAGTATGGCTATATCGGCACCTTGACTGATGAGCAACTTTACGAGATCCAGATGTCCGCATCGAGATGCCGCGTGTAACGGAGTCCATAACTCGATATCCTGAGCATTCATATTGGCTCCGTACGACAACAAAATTTCGGCCAACTTTGGACAATCTTCGATGCAACACTGAAAGAGACACGAGTGTGAGACTCATTTCTAAATAGAGTTCAACCTACCCTGTGCCTAGTCTCAGCCCTGCCCCCTTTTTGACTTCTGTTGTTGGGGAAAGGATGTCAAAAAGGAGCAGGGGCTGGCTATGAGACTATAGTGAAGAGCATGAAATTGGCCAGCCAAAGGACGCCTTTGACTGACCAATGAGAAGATTGCATGGCCATTTGACATGTTAATTGCTGATAGCTACCCACAGCAAAACCCATCACAGTGAGAGTGCTCTTTCACAACGCTAACACTCTCTACATGCACATTCTACTCTAATTCAGTTACTCCTAATGGTAAAACAGGGCACTCAACAGAATTTTCACCATGTAGCAACAAGAGGCAACAACACCGGGACCTGCTAATGAAGCTGTGGGTGCAGCTGGTGTGCAATTTACCTTGCTGGTGGCCTGGGTCCCTATCATTCTTGTGTTGTGTACTTTAGCAGTTGGCAGATCTTTTTAGAGAGCATGACCACTTAACTATAGAGGCATCATAATTGAATAAGGATATTGTGGTATTGGGATATGGTATAGAAATTTAGATAAACACAAAGATTGTATGCAGTTTGCAAGTTATCAACAAGGCCAGAGCATAATAGATTATGAGAATATCCATTTTGAAGATTTTTCAGAATAAGTATGCAGCTATAACCAGATTATGGACATACTCCAACATGTGGCACCTGGGATTGCATGCAACATGCATAGCGCCCCAACATTGCCCCATGCCAGTCTGTACTAAATACAGTCGCACATCCCAGGATAGCTGTTGTTTCTAAATAGGCTGATTACACTTTGGAATATGGATTCCCAATCATTTTCTGCCATGTGTTGCCATGTTGTAAATCAGGTGGGTAGAGTTTTGAAGGGGTCTTTCCCCAACCCCATGAAGCATTAAAAATTCACTGTACAGCCAGTGAGACTGTCCACAAATGACCATGACAGACTACCATTAGTACATACACATTACAGGGCATTTGCACAATTAGGCTTCCAATGTAGGCATACTCTACAATAAGAATATTTAGCTATAGCTAAGCTGATTAAATATTTTTATGGAATCACACTGTTCAGCATAAACATATCCAGGTTTGGAGACACAACTCACATTACATGAACACTTGTGAGTCATGACATGCATCAGACTCAAAAAAGGGTTATGTAATTAATCATTTGTTTTGCAAAATGGCGGATGCAAGGGTGCCGCTTCAAATGGTGGCTACGCCTCTGACCAAGTGGCCGATCAATTTGAAATCCTTATTTCAGGGTCTGTGGTATACCTGCAGTTTAAACATTATGTCACATGGTAATAATTATTGTTATTGGCTTAATAATTCTATTGAAATGTCGAAACAATGTGTATAATTCTTAGACATCTGTTCTACTTTAACTGACATTGCATTACAGTACAACCTCAATTATCCCGACAAAATCTATTTCTGCCCAAAAACACATGTCGTACGTGTTTTTTGGCAGAAATGTCGCGACATCATTCCTACACAAAAACCTTGGAACCTAATCCAAAATTGGAACTATAGAGGTGGACTTCTTACATCTAATCTTTAAAAAGTGTAAACACGTCGAGTCATTGTTGACCTAATACTGTTGTATATTAATTAATTAAATATTTCTTCATTGTGTACTTGACTGTCGATGTCTGACTGAGCCTGAAGGATGTCAAACATCATCATTTCATTTATCCAGACTTTCGATTATCCGGATAATCAGGGTTGTACTGTAGTCGTAGCTAAAGTGTAGATAGCCAAGATGAATCAATCACATACGACACAATATACCAAACTGACAAACAGAGAGTAGAGCAGCAAGAGACAATACAATATTGTGGCCTCATTCAACGTTACACTCCACCAGGTGATGTAGAGTGATGTCCCTAATGCTGAATGCCTTTAATTAATTAATTAATACAAATATTAAGTAAGTAATTAATAATATTGCACATGTAGTCTTGTCTATTTAGTTATTCAGTTCATGTGTGATACATAATGTACCACATACCAGTAGTTAAAGATTGTGACCAATGTTACATGCTTGGATAGGTGGGTTGCGACAATATGAAGGGTCACCCAACCCAATGGTGAATACCCAAGCTGGTGGTGAATACTCCCTGAATGAGTACACTATTCGACTACCAGTCACCATGTCACTGTAACTATCCTATTTGTTTGTATGTTACGCTCGCAGACTGTACGGCATGCATGTAGTGCTCAATATCATCAAGCCTCGTGCTGTGTGAACAAGTACACATCCCATACCGTATAGCCACTATTTCAAACATGTCAAATCTATATTGTTTCCTTGCTTTCTGCTTAGCAATTTTGATACTACTGTCATCTCTAAGAGAACAAACTTCAAGATGGTTACAAACCACTATTGCATTTTCCATCACTAACAGGGTTTCACCCAGCTTTTCATTTAGGAACCAGATGGCAATTAATATCAACTAGTCACGTGACTGAAGCATGACTCGGTTACAGTTCTTTAGCAACATCAACATTACTACAAGGATTAACTCTAGGAGTAGTATCACTAGTATGTACAAGATTTGTCGCTCACAAGGTGTCAAAACTTAGCAAGAAGCGATCGTGTCTTACTCACCCCACTCCAGGATGTCTCTACAAGGGCAAACTCTCTAAATACGCGTATGTATATGTACACTACGGTACATTCTATTATATACACTGTATCTGCTATTCCCTGTAAATGTCTCTACTGATACATGGATCATGCTTCAATGTCCTCATTGCAGGCCAGAGTGATCACTACTCTTCCGTTAGTTGCCATGTTTATATAGCCTGTGGCAGGGGCACTGATGTTTGCCAAGCACCACACAGAGTGTAGTAATGATGCTGTTGTTGTCATTGCCTGTTCTGCTGACTAATATAACTACTTCATGGAAGTAAAGCACATATGCAATTTAAATTATTGTTGACCTTTAGTTTGTGATAGTAAACTGTGATAACACTTTCAAATACAGTCAGACCTCTTCATTCTGACCAGGTTTGACTAACACTGACTACCATTGGATTATTGGTAACAAACACCCTGAATTATGCAAACTGGTTTCACATGTAGCTTCCTTAGGAAGTGAGGGTGTAGATTGTCAGGTGTGGGAAGAATGAGGCCTGACTGTAAATGTCTCAAGTGTTTTTGTTTCACATCTCACATCCACAGAAAACTTTACCAGCCAACAAACTTTGTCTCAGTAAGAAAGGAATTTTTTGGTCTTTGAAGCAATCATTTTTATAGGAAGTTGTAGAGATAGGCAGGCAGTCATGGTCACCAAATAATGTATATCCAACAACCCATTTCACGTTATACAGTTTTGCACTAAAACAAATTGGATTTCTTGCATATTCAAATTGACTGCACACACACACACACACACACACACACACACACAAACACACACACACACACACACACACACAAACACACACACACACACACACAAACACACACACACAAACACACACACACACACACACACACACACACACACACACACAAACACACACACACACACACAAACACACACACACACACACACACACACACACACACACACACACGCACACACACACACACACATCTCACCAACACGACCGGAAAGAGCCCACTTTTGGACAATGAACAAATCACGTGACCTATCCCACGGACATGTGAAACGGACAAGTAGACGTCCTGTACGTGTGTACAAGCAATAAACACCGTCTAATGTACTGAATACACACACCAATCTCGCAGTAACATCGACAACGTGTTAGTGACGCGACTAGACTTCAACAAGTTTCTAGCAAGACTAACCTGATGCAGCGCTGTCAGACCGTCGGAATTGCACAGGTTCGGGTCGACGCCGTCGTCGAGAAGCTTGATAACTAAACAGACGACACATTGCCAACTCACTTCACACCCGATTCCGCAACGTTTCGACGCCAAAATCCGACGCCATCCAACCGCACATACTTCCATCCCACAACTCTGCAACTCGATACCCAGTACCTACTATCTCGCTCTGCCTGACTCACCTCCTGCCGTGTCGTTTCGAGCAGTCGATTCCAAGAGCGCGACTGACGGCTGAAACTTGACTTTCGGTCCCGATTCGGTCAGCAGCTCATACTCGGCTTCGTCATCGGTCGCGTCCTCTCGTTCTCGCCATTTCCGTAGCTGTTCTCGACGCCGTTTCTTGGCAAGCTTGAGACGCTTCGGCATCGGCCAGTTCTCCATTTCCGGGAGCTCCTGAATGAGAGCGTCATGCTCCATAGTGTTAGGCTACGCCCTTGAGTGATGACAAACAGCCCTCCTAAACCCCGCCTACTTATTACATTCGGGTTTAAGTTACGATTGGCGAGCGAGCGAAGCGAGCGAGCTTACCTATTGCGACATGGGTGTTGAGTACACATTGACGTACGTGTACGTCCGTTCGTCCGCCCGTGCATTACCACCTCTACACAATAGGGGAATCGTTTATAAATTGATGTTTCTATGAAAATTATGCACTTATGTGACTGCGTTCTCCTACTCCTACACGGAGGGGGCAGCTATCACAAATTGATGATTTTGAATAACTTTCCTTGAATGTAAAATATAGACACTTACGTTATGTGACGTCATTCTGTGGCGTGGCTATTGCTATAGCAACAGTATTGAATTAGGCGTAAGCAGCGATAATTAACCTTTATATAGCATCTGAGTTGTTGTGACAGTTAGGTAGTGCGGTTGTTAGCTAGAAATACCATTGTATACGTTTTCCACTATGCAATGGCGGACTTAGGAGAGGTTTCCAGGGGTTAGACCCCACCTCCAAAGACCAATAATTGTTAGATCTGTTCTTTGATATAAAATTGTCTTCGATACATCTCTAATTAGAACGCTGACAAAATTCACTTGAAGCTCACGACGGTAGGTTCTATGAGACTTTAATTTAATTAACCGGGTAGAATACTCGGTTTATGTAATATTTGTCTGAGGAAGAAATCATGGACCTTTGATATGCTTGAAGAGGGATGGATCGAGTGTCTTCAAGAGTAGCCCAGATGTTGAAGATATTGGGATGGTTACGACCTCATGAACAAAGAAACTCTTCTCAAAGTACTGCGCACAAATTTCAAATTGATGAGATAGCTGATGTCTGCAGCCTTGCGATCCCAATCAAAACTTGGTGCCATTACTACAGCAGGGCGACGAAAATTGACAATTTCAATCTGCTCTTTACAGCTGGACGGAGATAAACAAGACAACTGGAATTGCACCTACGAACAGCGCTAGCAGTAGAACTATATATATGCGTATACCTACACAGTTGTCACTTGCGAACATACTTGTGCAAGCTATATTGCTTTGATAGTTAACTAATTTGCTGTCCTCAGAATCACTACTTCTCTCTCCTCTGAAGAAAGAATGGTAATTGCCTTGAATTCCGGACTCAAGCAGTGCAAGTTGAAATTCAGAGTACTTGCAGCCCTCTAGGTAGTATTGTACGTACTAAGTAATACACGTACACAATTTCTACGGCTAGTGGAGCACCAGTGAATTTGCTACCCAATGCATGTATATATACAATGAGAGAATTCAATTGTTCTAGGATACTGGAATAGATTCAGTATGCATGGAATCAGTGTACCTATTTCCATTAACTAAATATACTTTATAACACCTAGAAAAAAGCTCATGTCCACGCCCATGTTTTATATGCGGACGCCCTCCTCTAGAAATTGTCCTGGTTCGCACACAGGTACAAGTGCATGGGAATGAAATAAGCTTCCATTATTAAGTTAGCACTGGAACCAATAATTATTAGCCTATGACATTTACAGTTTGAGTGTATTAATTAGTCTAGTCGTGTACGCGTACACATTCAGTCCGTCGATTTGCTGCGGTCACTAGTTTGAACCGCCAAGGGGTATGTTTGTACCACCGAATCGGTAAAAGTCTCTCTTCACAAGAGCGACTCGCACATGCGCTCTAGATGGATTCTCCAGTGATTGCCGGTGACCGTAATGAGACGACGACAGGACAGGAACTGCTTTGACTTTTTCCTGTCGCGACACAAAACGCCCATCATACACAACAACACGACCGTAGAGGCCTGTGCCCGTGTTACCTCCGAATGAACGTCCAGATGTTGCGTGTGCTCTCGGTCATCTCGATGCAATTTGCTGCAGTAGCCTTCCTTGACGTGAAACATACGATCGTAGGTGGACCCAGTCACGTGCTGCAGGAAGGAGATGAACTTAAATAATTATTATTAGTCAATGTATTCAGTTGTATTTCTAAATTTGCAAAAATTTTGAGCAACTACTTAATTTAAATTAATTAGGTTAGTTTAGCAGTCAACCAGAAATTTGTCGTGCTTGAATTTTTTCAAAGCAAAGAGACACTACTTTAATTAATTAGTTAACTTGCAATTTTTAGTTCTGTTTCTGTGTGAATAGTGTACTACACGAGTTTGGGTAAGATACTGAGCTATAGAACCGTGTCAAATCTTCTACATCCCGTATTTTCATACCCGTATACAACATCAACAACATTCTGTCATTTGCAACAATTGTTAATTAATTTTGTAATTTTCGTGCAAAGCTATTTAGATCATTGCTTTTGAAACCATCCCTTTATTTTACTACATCGTAGGAGTTAAGTTGTAATTAGTAGTTACATGATGGCTTACAAATACCTGTTTCGAGGTGTTATAGTAATTGATTGCCTCTCCCACGTCGTTTCCTTCTGTTTGAGGAGGTCTTCGTGTCTCTGTAGTCACGATTCGGTTCTTGGTTGCTTGTATCTCATGCTATCATGGCAGAAACATAGAGAAGAGGCTCGTGACCGCTGAAAGTTGAGTGAGATACTTTACCTCGCACGCTTCTCTCCACTGTTCTTTCATTTGTTCCGGTGTGTAAGTCTTTAGGCCGTAATTTGACATGTTGTAGCCTTCTCCTGGATATGCCATCGCCCTTTGTTAGATGTCTGACGGAACAGTTAAAACAGAACAACGAGCAAACGAATGTTGCTATGGGAGACGTCACGTGATGGGAGGATCAAGCCACGCGCGTTGTGGTAGCGCTGTCGCTGAAAACACAAGACTCTAATTTCAATTTATGAACAAAGTGTTAGTATGCTCAAAAATCAGGGTCGGATAGACAAGTGGCCTTTGACAGCTCTGATAGCTTGGTCACACTGACACACATGATATCCGGGGGGGAAGGGAGTGTAAGGGGGAAGGAAGTGTAAGAGGGACACGTCAGCTAAAGTGGAGTTGTGTGTTGCTACATCTATTAGCTGACTCTGACACAAATTAATTCTATGTAAAATGCATCTACTAGATAAGAGATGACAACAGCAAAAGTATGCTATGTATTCTTTGTATTCATACTCACACATTCGCCATCCAACACTAGACTGGCACCAACTCTGCATGTCCAAAATACTCGTATCCTATAAGCTTTGTATAATCAGAAATGTCCAATACAAAAATAGTGGCATAAAGCACACGGTACAGTATAAAGTAATAGAAGCAGAGAGGTACATACATTGTATGCACATGGTCCGACAAGTTACATATGTATACACTCAGAGCACATACTCCTTCTTTCTCTGTGCCAAACGCAAACATTTTGGGCACTGATTAGAGTTAAGACAAGCTCTGCACACAGTACACTTGCAAAATCATTGGAATGTGTATTAAAAAACAGAATGCTTACCGATGGTAAACAGTAGAACACTCTGCACACATCCCAGCATCAATGTCAAAATGAAAGATCACGTGATCTGCCCGACAAATCTCACAGAAAAAGCCTTTACCTTGACATCGCTATGAAAACATAACTGATACTGATAAAAAGAAAATCCAAAGCAACAATGGCTGTCTGTTTACGTGGCAGTCATTGCGAATGTGCAAGGCAAACTTCCTGTGTATGTCAGTAATTTCAGAAATGAGTACTCCACTTGCCAGATCCACGAGGTCTTGTAAGGAGTAAATGTCAGAACTTTCCTTGAAATGTTGTCGTTCCTGCAACTGTTCAGCAAGACATTCAATCTGTTTACTAATTACATATTATTGCCTCAAAAGAGCATGAAATAAATTAAACGTTTCTAGATTGCACTCGGTAATATGTGATCAAAACATGTAGCAAAAGACAGAATTGTGAAACAACTACCACTTAGTCCACTTCATGAAAATGTCTGTCATTTGTGCTTGCATTAATTCCTATAAAATGCTTCAATGAATGTAAATGATAAACTATCACTGGCATGAAACACCATTTACTGCACTTCTCATTGCATTATTCATAGGCTGTCAGCTAACCTACCGTTGTTAGCACTAAATTTTAATAGTTTAAACTCAAGTTAGAATGTCACTCCTACTATGTGCAAGATTTTATGGATCTTGCTAGGAGATAGCACCCAACACCTATTGGGAATCAGGTAGATAGAGTAGAATCTTGCTAATTCAAACCTTGCAAATCCAAAATACCCTTAGGACCCTACCTCACGTACCATAAAACAATATAAACAAACAAACAAACAAATAAAAGATGACAATAGGAATTCCAAGGCAGCCTGATCCAAGTTGCTGCTGCATCGAAGCGATTATCTAGTCTTCAGCCAATGCACATATCTGACTTTATAAATCCTGTCTGTTACAATATTTAGAAGTATGTAGCCATTGCAGCAGTGTTGTTTACGACAAACCTGACATATGGGGGACATAAGTAAATGCACCAGTGGTCTGGGTAAAGTCTGGACCTCCGATGCCACGGGTTTTTGTAATCCAAACAACTCCACTAATCCAAACAGGGTTTGGCATGGGGCTGTTCAGATTAGCAAGGTTCTACTGTACCATACAAACGTCTCTACCGTCCATCCAAGAACATTATGACAGACATGCAAAGACAGCTTTCACATTAACGGACAAACCATGTAGAATGGAAGCATACTATGCACCATTCTATGACCTCAAATATGAAAGTTGGCTCAATTACTGCGATCAATGGATGTTGGACGTACCAGATTCAGTAGTCCACACTCAAGAGCAGTCCGACATGACAAAAAATACTTCTTCATCACCAACATTTCCTCCCTGAGTTTCTAATATCACACAACGCTTGCAGATTAGGACTAGCAATTTTACATGCCACACGTGCCACAGAGACATAACCGACTGACCCTCATTTCCGCTAGTTCTGTCACATAGTTAAACAACAATGGATTTAACTGTTGGATATTGAGACAGGCATGAAGTACCGTCATTGAGACAACCTGTTTCGCCTGTCTACATACCTGCAGTCACAATCGATGAACACAACTCGTCTCTGTATCCACCCAATATCGACTCACTTTCTGTGGACTAAAATCCCAGTTGTGTATGATTCGAGCAGGAACAATGTGAGTGTCATTCCAATGGCAGTTGTCGCAGTAGTAGTAGCCAGTGTAGTCACACAATCGAGCTTCACTCACTCCACCCCCTATACACAACTCAATCGAGCAACAGCAATAAAAGACGAAAGACCGAATTGTAACACACGTGGCTGGAATGAGATCTTGCGGCGACACTCCATACATTTGTATTTCTGATTGGATAATCCATGCTCAGGACAAATATCAGTACACAGCTTTGAGTCAGTAACCTAAAACAACATTCATATTCTCTGTAATATACCATACTAGCCAAGTAGCCCATTCTTTAACCGGGAAAAATTAATTAATGTATTAACACAAATTTCTGTGTGTAAACATTCCCGTTATTGAGCCGAGAATACACAATATCCCGGATGATAACCTGTGATTTAATTGGTGAAGCAAATTAAAACAAATTTCCTAGACTCGAGCCAATCGTGAGCCAGTCTCTCCCGCCCCTACGTATCATTCTCCAAATATCACTCTAAAACAAATATCTACAGAGAATAGAACAACTCCCAGATAATTTGTAACCCCATATTTGTGAGTGATGTCAAGGCACTGACCACCGGGAAGGACAACAGTCGCTCTTCAAAATTAGGCAAGGTTGCGTGCTAAAAGAGGGGCAGAAAGGAGCGGTGGTTTGCGAGAACACAGGGAACAAACATTCAAAATGGCTGCACCCATGAAGCACTTTCCTTTATGTATAGATATGAAGTGAGGTGGCATTATGGAACAAGGTGTGGTAGTCGTCTGTAATCCGAGGTTGCTTTCCAGCAAAAGTAATAGGAAGTACGTCCACATGCTAAGAATGATCACGTGACCAGCAGTAGAGATTGCAATTGATGAACTTGATAGTGACTATGCAACTCAATAAAAATACAATTTACAATGTAGCCGAGAGAGTGTAAACGTGCACATTTCTACCTGTAACCACCTCTTATTGCAAGAAACACAAACGAAGTCACAGTAAGAGCGACAAAAAAGCGGCTGAAAATAAGGCTAAGATTGTCTGGTAAATGCAAGTTATTCATAACAACTCTCTGGTTAACAATATAACCGCAAACCATTGAAACAAGGTACAATATGCATGCAATAAATTTAACAGTTAATTATTGGTGTCTATAACCTCCTCTATGTTTCTGTCTATTGCCGTGTCCCTCCGCCTACAACACCTGCTTGTTCTCTGCCATATCGCCAGCACAATACAGTACGATGTCAGTTATCTGAAAGCAGAGTGCCTCGAACGCCCTCTAGAAGTACGTGCTGTAAGCCGTTACATGAATGCGCAACAAGGTGTAATGTCAAGTTAGTAATATCATATGGTAAACTACTTTCTCATTATTACCTAATAGAGTGCAGTCAAGTTTGAGTGTTTGTGCAATTTTTGTTCAGTATGTATACAAGTGTTCCGTTTCAATGAGATCCAAGAACACCTGTTGCGTGCCAGTAGAGAGTGAATGTCAGTTATCCGAAATATTCAGAGTTATGAACAGGGTCAAGTCTCACACTGTTCAGATAACCGACATCCAACTGTACAATGTTTCTGCATCCTCGCCGACCCCATATATCTCACTATTCGATGAGTTTCCCCACTCTACACCAGCATGTTCGTATATTTAACAAAATGAGAATCAATCTACTTTCTGGTAAACTTCAGCTATACTGGCATGCAGCAAAGGGTGCAGTAGTACGGTACATTTAACTAACTAAACAACTCAAAAACCTGTACGTAAATTGACTGACCTTTGTTAATGGGCAGCTTCTGCTAACAGAAGACAAACACTTCCTGTGGCAGCTATATTTACAACCTGATAGAAGCACATTGCACTAGATGTTCAATTAGTGTCATTAACTTAACCAAAATAAACACTTACCTTCACACTGATACCATGTCTGAATGATGCACCAAATGATCATCTTGCAGTGGTCACAGTGACGTTTAATGCCGGGACTCTTTCTCTTTCGTAGAAGTCTGTGTCCCAATACTACCTTTGATGTTGGTCCTTCACCACCACTTTCCTGCATGTATCCATCACATGATAATGATATAACAAATACTGATGACTCTAACTCACCACGAGCTCTTGAATTTGTAAACGTAGCTGTACGATCTCCATCACCAGTCTCTGCTTTCCTTCGTCTAGCATTTCATGACTGGCCTTAAACTTGCTGACACGATTAGAAACTGCTTGGATTAGTTCCTCAATAGTAGCATTGGGACCTAGAAGCTAAGAAATGTAACGTACAGTTTAGTTAGAAACTACGTAGAAACTCACAGGTAACTATTCAAGTATGTCCCAAAGTATAGACACAATTAAACTACTACTAACAACAGTAAACTAATAATTAATAGAGACAATTTTAGACGGCTAGTAACTATAAGTTTGGAGTTTGGTTTTGACTTTTGAACAATAGATCAATCACGACATAACAACAATAGCTTAGTGGTTAGCGACAATGGCTACCACTCCATGGTTTGGGGGTTCAAACCCTAGTAATGACAGTACATTATGAAACTTGTCTGTCTTTCTTTCTCATGTTTCTCTAGCTTTATCCATGAGACTATGACTCCTTTCAGTCGTTGGGGAGTTTCTGTGGTCTGGTGAACAGTCCTTTGACAATGAATGACGTTCAGTGCTTTCCTGGTGGTAATTCATATCCACTAGGCATGCTGTATCAAGTTTGTGGTCACCGTAATGCCTGCAATCTATATCAAATTGGCTAGTCATTGATCACCGTGTAGACTACACAGAAACACCCTGCTAGGCTCACCTGCCGGGTTGGTGGGCGCCCAGATGGGGGTAAAGACCCCACTTGCCCATTATGGAGGGGCATAATGACACCATACCCTGACAAATCTCTGAATCTATGGTGATGTCAATAATGTAAGTACTGACAATAATGCCACCTGAAGCACGAGTAATGGAACATCAAATCCTAGTATAATTTTACATTTGTAACCATTGCTAGGAGTTTACCTGCACTAGCTAAATGAGATAACTCATGTATGCCTGCGCTAAGAAAAAAGATATGTGTGCATAAACATCTTTCCCAAGCGTACTATTTTATGGTCTTTCCTTGAACGTTTAACCACATGTTTCCAGCCATGTTAAACAATGCTGCAGTGCCATATTACAGCACAATGTACATACACACATACATAAACAAACATAGAACAAGTCAAGCAAAGTCAGTCAGTCAGCTAATCAAGCAGAGAGACTGATATAGAATTTATAGCAAGATAATTACAAAACATATGGGCCATACTGACAGATTCCTACTACATCATGTAACAATTATCAGTAACGATGTCATCTGTTTCACTTAACTAAAACTTAAAGTCATCCATCGCTCAGCTAAATTTGACACAGAAAACACTTTCAACAACTCTCACATACACTGGTTCATCCATATCTTGCTTTGCCACACAACCATTACATATAAATATTTCACAGTGTACTATGCAATGTACAGTAGATCTTACCTCTGGCTGAGAGAAATGATCATCTTCAAATCCAATCAGTCTTTGCATGTCGAATTTGTCTGACAAGTCTAGCTCTTTTATTGTTGCTTTGAGCTCAGCTCCAATAGCCTCACTCTGAGTTGTCACCCTAATATCTGTGTCAGGCAGTTCAGGCAGAATATCGTAATCTTCCAGTGAATCGTCACATTCTGAGTCATCATCTCCAACTTGTTCATCTTTTCTGTGTTCCACAACATGGCTGCCATTGTTGCTCGTAAAGTGATCAAGCAACATTGATTGCCTGTCTCCATATGGGCTGACTATGACTTCTGTAACTGTTTCATCTGACTCATTTGCTTTTGCAATGTCTAGAAGTTGAAGTCTACGCTCAGGCACCGACTGGTCAATTGCATCATTGTTCCATGAAAGATAACGATTCAAATTGTTCTGACCAACTGTCTCAAGAGGACTACCTTCTGGGTAGTTGCCCTCATCATGTGATGCTTCCAATAATTTATCACTATCACGATCGTTATCAAACTGAGAGACTGTGGCAGGTGTAACATCTGCAGCTACCATTGTTGTTGGTTTGCAGTGTTCAACTGTAGCAACACCAGAAGATAAAAAAGCATCAAAAGCCACTCCACTTCCCACATTAGTTTCATCTGTTTTCACATTATCAGATCTTGTTTGACTGTCCATATCTTCATCTTCACACGTCTCAACAGCCAGCTCATCTGCAGTTTCATTGCCATCTTCTGTCAACTGGCCATTCTCTGCACCACCTAATTCACTCATTACTTTATCAGTTAACAGAGGAAATGGTTCCTCAACATTACCAGTCTGACCAAGTGTAGGTGCCTCCAGTACAGCCTCAGGTGAGAATGTCACATCTCTTTCTTCATTCCTGCTATCACCTTTATCAACTTCCTCTTTCTCACCATCAGTTTCAGCAAAGGTCTGTACTTGTGTTTCATTGTCTAATTTGCTACTACAAGAAAGATCAAGTTGCTCTGTCTGTTGACCAGCAACAAGACCAAGATTATTGTCGTTACTTTCATAACCTGGACAAGCATCAGATTTTTCTCTATTGACATCATCATCATCCTGTTTAGTTAAATCCAATATTTCAGTTACGGATTCTGTTTGTTTCGTAGGTTTGACTTCCAATTCAGTTAAGTCATTCGGTTCTTCGCTTACAGCAGTAGCATCAGTACTGAAGCAATCATCATCTGTTGCTCTTGTAACATCACTCAAGTCTGTTTCATTCTGAAATTCATTGCCCATTACTCTTTCTCTATTCAGTTCTTCCAAAGGTGTCATTTCAAACTTCTTTCCCTCTTCCCCAAGACTTTCTGTGTCAGGATCCATCATTTCTCTAAACCATCGTTCTTCATCAGCAAACTGTTCATTAGATATGGCACTTGAAGATGCCAAACTGGTGGTGTCTTCCGATAATTCCCGTGTCATATCTGAGGGTTGACCAAGTATTTCCTCCTGATTGTGTTGACCTTCTACTTGGCGAATTTCCCTTCCTTCAGCTGTGTTGCCACCAGTTCTCCTTGCAACTCGTTTCTTTCTCACTCTTTCAACTTTTTGACCTGCTCTTCCCCCACCACCTTATAATAACACCAAGTTTTCACTATCACAACAGCCAAAAATTGCATTCATTCAATCCTACCCGTTGTACGTGATTCTATAGCCACAAAACACACAACAATGAAGTTAGACATACTGCTGACTATGTAAACCTACCTTTATTAATCCACGATGTCTTGGCAAGAGATCCCCACATTTGAGCAAGTGGGGTTGGTTCATACTCGAGAGCCGCGGTGTTGATTGGCCTACATAACAAAAATGACACTAACTGATTAATACCTGATAAGCCATTGGTACATGTCGAAGTTGAAGTTTGCAATGCCTGAAATCATCATGGCCATGGCTTCAGCCTTGTCAACATCCAAAACAAATGCATGGAGGTCATAGTAATACCTAGCAAATGAGAACACAATGTCAGCAAATCAAGTAGATAGATAATTGCACCCAAACTACTATGACCAAAATATTCATGCCGCCAACTTCAGTTGCCGAGCCGGTCACATATAAGGTAACTGCTTGTATTGCTCATCAACTGCTCTCACACTGACTACTTGAAGCATTCGAGTTACAGTAATTTGATAAATAAATTGAATGCAATAATCTATACTTTAGCTATTGTATATGAGGTAAATGCTTCAGATAAAACATGACAAGATCACTGACTGGCACACATAAGACAGGCTATTCTACGGATGAGCTTCTCACGTATTGTGACCATCCCAGAATACCAACGACACGTCTACCATCATTTTTTGCACTCCAGAATAGATGGCATGCTATTCCAAGTTATTGTTCTGTAAAACTGTTTACCTAAAGCATCAAAATGATAGAGATGGCTGTTTCTTTGGTTCAATCCAAACAACAACCACATATACACAATGTTGCCACCAAACATTTGTATGCCGAATAGCTGGCAAACAGCCTCTATTAGAGTCAAAAGAAAAAATAATCATAACGATAGTAAGACTCTAATGTACCATTTGTCATGTACAACTCATCTGCACAACCTTAGTACATCCCATCCTGTATGTTGTTGCTTGTGTAGCGAATGTTTGTTCTAGAATATGTTCTTCCATTTCGAAAATGATTGCAACACACAAGCAAAATTCTGTGATGAGTTGGGTTAATCCTAACCTCTCGTATATACTGCTTCTGCATCATTATCAATTTGTAAACTGTTGATGTTCAAAGTATGTACGATATCATTTCATTAGTTTTTCTACACCTGCATACGTACATTCAAAAATCATAAGACAGTCATACAACTAACTGTACAAAGACCATCTAAAATTAATGTGTTCAGTTTTATTACTACACCCAACTACAACCAACATTACTGTCACTACATGCTGCAAGCCTCCCTTACTGAGCAAGAAATTAACATTGACCAATTAATCATCTGTTTATAACTTACTTTATGAGTGAAACATCGTTGAGTATGGTGGTAATGTAACTTTGCAGTGAATTCTCGTTGATAGCAAGCCGTAGCCATGCCCTGCATCGTCCCAAGTCTGACTTTGCCTGATCCAAACTAGTAGAATCCAATGTACAACACGTACCAACAGTATCAACGCAACTGATGAAACCTGTTAATATATTCAATAGCTTCCTTTCGAGACACTTGCTTAGCGAGTGACCAAAAAGACGGCTTTCCACCAAAATGAAGAACACTTGCAATAGAAAATTAAATTTAATTAAATAAACAAAATCGGCTCTACACGTACAACATCTGACCTACCTTTCTTTCAAGCCGTGGCGTAACACGATTTCACAGCAGCTACACAGCTGAAAGGTTGGTTTCCCACTTCGGATAATAATTTCATTCTCATCAGATGTAGAAGCCGACAAAGAAGCGTGTTCCAGCTGTACCTTTATGCACAAATTAATCAACAACAATGTGCAACATCAGATAGACAGTATTATATAAATGTTAACTGCTTAGATGCGATAACTTTTTACGACAAGAATTTTCAATGCAGACTAATAATTGTGTTAGCTGACTGCAACAACAATTCTCTGAGTTTACATAAAGTTTAGTGCTGTCATGATAATGTAGCACTTTTGTCATTGATACCATGACAAACTTTTGCTTGAACTTTTATGATAACAAGAGATAACAATTGCTACTACTAGTACCGATAAAATATACTAATACCCTAAATAAATGTACCAGCAGGATGCGAAATAGAGAAAAAACAAGATAAAATTGAAAACTCATTGCTATAACAGTACTACCGTATTTCTTCAATTCAAAGCCGTGGCATTTATTACTAGCTAGGGTTTGAACTACGGCATTTCAATGGGAGTGGCCTAACTGATTCACAAGCAGTCCAGATTTGCATTTGATCCATATCATATAATAATTAACACCAGTGATAACAATGAATGCAGAGTAATCATTCCAATTGTTCCAGCCGTTCAATGATCCACAGCAGTATTATAGTAAGCCTAGTGCATGAGTGTGGGTTAATTACCTTAGACAAAGTTGCTAAAAAATAATACCAGTGATAACAATCTAACCATGGCAAACGTCGTTGGTCGTACAATTGGTCGTTGGGTTGTTAGTCTACGGCTGCCATTACTGTACCCTAGCACTTCTGCGTCTCGGGTAACAAACAAAGTAACAAACAGAAACACAAATACATTCAAGAGCCAGTAGATAAAACCTATTTGAGTCACTCTTCAGACATGCCACACACAAGCCTTTAGAGAAAATATCAATAGCATGACTAATCTAGTTAACAGTTCATAGTTTAGTTATTTTTTGCAATTTCAATTTCGTAGATACAACAGCAGTTTAGAACAATTAAATTAAGAAATAAGTATAATTTATCTACACTCAAAAGTGATATATAAATTGTGGGTGCCCGTTGAACGTTCAACTGTACATATTATCAAACAAACAAACAGACAGACAACACACAAACAAACTGAGAGACAGACAAACACAAAAACAGACTGACAAACAGACAAACACAAAAACAGACTGACAAACAGACAAACACACAAACAGACTCACAGACAGACAAACAAACAAACAGACTGACAGTCAAACACACAAACAGACTGACAAACAGACTGACAGACAGACAAAACACACAGACAGAAAACAGAGAGCACACACACACGACGCTTGGACAGGCAAATAAGCAGCGTAGAAGTCATAGTCATATGAAGAGATGTGGAATCATCCAGCAACTGTCCCAGTTCTTTGCCACCACTTAAAGTTGTCAACATGTGCAAAAAATAACTCAAAGATGGAAATATTACATAAAAAGAGAAAGTACCAAATTAGATAGAGAAAAACATCAACATCATTACTCTGGAAACGAGAATAGACAAGACATGGCTGTGTTCAACTATGACCTTAATGTAGCCATGGATATCATTTCGCCAAGATACTTTAAATCATGCAGCTTTAGACGAAGGTTGGCTGCATCAAGAAGAAAAGAAAGGAAGATGATCAAATACGAAAACAACAACTTGCCGGGCAACACATCAAGTCTCAATTTCACTCTTCTGGTATTTGAACATTTTGGAACTTGGCGATCAAAAGCTACCAACTATTTAAACAAACTAGGCAGAAGATCAAGAGACATTGAAGGCTATACAAATAAAGCTACTCTAGCGGTTCTTGGAGAAAAATTCTCAATAATGTTGCAACGATGTAATGCTAAAGTCATCCTCCACAAGCTGACTCGTGTGTAGCCTGGAAGTTCCAGACTGTCTCCTAAAAGAAATGAGAGACGGTCTAGATCAGCATATGATCTACCTAAGTAAAATGGAAGGGCTGTAACAGTCAAAAACACCTCTTTAAATAATAGCAATATGCCACCCCATGTGACAACAGGAGATCGATTACTACATTGTAGATGTGTGTGCAAACAAGGGTGGGTGGTAATCAACTGCCATGGCTGTGAATCATCTAGACAAAGTTTGTAGTGTGTGGCAGTACATTCATTGAAAGTTGGAATAAGTGGAGGCTATTTAATAATATTAAAACAAGTGAAAAGTTGGCTGAGAACTAGCTGTTTTAGCTAGGTCACGGAAATCTGTTTACGACACAATTACTCTTGGGAACAATCAAATTCTGAGGATAACTACTGACTCCATCAACAGGTATAGAAACTTCATCACTGACAGTAGCACTTGGTAGATTACTATGGACCTTCCAGATCCAGTGGGAAATATAACAAAGACAAGAGGTCTTCTGCAGTGGTCTCCTGCTCGGGATGCATTCAATCAATTTCAAGAGCCCTGGCCACTGTTTCAAAGGCACAGTCCAGAGCAGTTTCACATGGAATCATTTACGAGCTATCTTAACACTCAATTCCAACAGGCATTTCCCAGAAGCCCTGCATGTTATTACAGAACTCTTGACGTCCGTTTAAAGTGGCTGCAGCTTGCTGATTGGCTGATTTGGATCACTCGGTTTGCTCGTGTGTTGATCCAGACCGTCTCTCATTTCTTTTGGGAGACGGTCTGGAACTTCCAAGGTTAACTCGTGTCTTACCTGGAGAAGTAGACAAGAACATGCATAGACGATAGAGACTATCAAAGTAGCTTGCATTAAACTTATGTTGAACTCAGTAGCTGGTTTGCATTTAGTGTTAGAAATGTAAACGCAGAGTTAACAGACATCCAGACCGTCAAACCGAAACAGCAAAAGGGCAAGTGATTAGCTGCCTAGCAGCCACCTGAAAAAGTCAAACGTACTTGCTTCACGGCCCTCGAAACAGCCCTAAGCAGCTGCACTCTCTGCTGCTCATACATTTGTCTGAATTGAGGATTGAGGGCTGAATCTAAATTACAGAAATCAATTTCAACGTAAAAGCGAAACAAAGCTGAGCTTGTTACCATTGTCTATTTTATTGATGTGGTAGACAGCATCCTTCAAAAGCGACGTGAATCTGTTCATCGGACCGACTTCGTAACGAAAAATTGAGCATGCGTAGTTGGCTTGTAAATATCCGGGGTTTAATAAAAAATCGAATCCCGTATAACCAATGAGTGAGGAAAGCGAGGAAGGCGACCCTGGGTGGCAGGTAGACAGCTATGGACGATACTACGTGTCAAAGGGAGATTGGTGGGCCATCATGGATCAGGCAACAGGTCGACTATACTATCAAAATCACCTAACCCAACAAACTCAGTGGGATATCCCGGATGATTGGAAGCACGACCGCGAGAATGAGACAGACAAGATGATGAAGCGTCCGGCCAGAAGACAGATGAAACCTCAAGACAAGTCTCGTACTCACTGGCGCCCCGAAGGAGCACACGAGTACAACATTTGGTATCACAAGTGGGTGGGAGAGCATTGGAAAGGAGACAAAGACCAAGGACCGGCAGATACACGTTGCAATATCAAAAGAGACACGGGATATACGAAGGGTTCTCTTCAGGACCCGAAGAGCGAGAGGGTGTTCTTTTGCATGTATTTTGCGAGAGGCTGTTGTGAGAACGGAGCGGAGTGTAACTACCTTCATAGACTGCCACTACCAAAGGATGAGGAACGGTCAGTGTTTAGGTGTTTGGTGCGTTGATTGATTGATTAACATCTTTCTCTCGTCTTGAGTCTAATATCTTTGAAAGGGAAAAATTCATACATTGCTTGTGTGTGTCTGTCTGTCTGTCTGTCTGTCTATCTGCGTGCGCGCGCGCGCGCGCGCGCGTGTGTGTGTGTGTGTGTGTGTGTGTGTGTGTGTGTGTGTGTGTGTGTGTGTGTGTGTGTGTGTGTGTGTAACTTAAATGCTGCAGCTGAGAGTACAGATAAAATATAAACGCCACCCTCTAATGAACACCGCATTTCAATGAATTTATTAGATCTCAAAGTTTAAAGGAAAAATCGTACTACTTGGGAGGCATATGTGAGGCTTAGACTACCTGGAGTATACTGTTTCACCACATGAGGTTTCAAAGTCTGAAATGCTTACAGTACACGTATGGTAAGTGGGGTACTTTTGAAAAGTCGTCAAACCTATCTATATATATACACACACACACACACATGTACACACTCCTAAGCAAGGACAGAAAGCCTTCAACAAATAAATGTAGATGTAGGTTGCTTTGGTACCGTGTGTCTTGAAAATTGTCAACAATTAAACAGTAGCTTGTTATTTTTGCTATGTGAAACGGCAGTATTTGACAGACGTTGAGACCAATAGATAAATGTGTGTAAAGTGGGTGGATGCTGAGGGATAATGGGTGAGGATAGGCTATAAGCTAGACCTGACCAATCTTGATACGATTTATCTCACAAGATGGTACCAAGCTAATCGATGCATGGTCAGAAGGATTCCAACTTTTGCAATCAACTTTGGTGGGCAAGTCATAAGCAATGTCTTTTAGCTGTTAATTAATTGACTCTTTTTTCCCCTACATTCCTTGGTGACCTTGGAACTCTCGTAGAAGGCCTCACTATTGCCTTGCCGACTTTGATTAGACAGGACATATGCACCATGTTTGCAAAGTCTTGCTTGCTAAGATGGAGTCAGATATGGGTATTAGAAGGAATGCTTACTTCTCAATCTTCTATAGGTGCTCACATGGGCAAGTTAGACTCTCACGCCACTGGGCGTATTATGGGGATTATAGAAGCTTATAGGTTGGCTCAAGACTAGGCATATATAGTCACAGGGAAACACTCTGCATGCACAGTCAGCAAAGGATTATGCTTTCATTTGTTTAGGATTGATCTCGGTCACGATTGTTTTGGTCGAGATCGTCATCAGTCGCATCGTGATGACATGGGAGGCGTCGGATCATTCGAAAAGGAGTGTAGAACTCTCTACGTTGGCGGATTGAGTATACGCAGTGGATTAGAGAAGGTTCTAAAGACCGAGTTTGAAGAGTGGGGCGAACTGGAAGAAGTAAAAATCATTCCAAGATTACACATTGCATTTATAACTTACAAGAAGAGACTCAATTCTGAGTTTGCCAAGGTAAGAGTTTAAGATATTAACATTAATGATGATATATGGTAACTTGCAGTTATTGTATTCATTGGCGCGTTTAGATTGCAATGTCAGACCAGCAACTAGATGGAGGAGAGATGTTGAATGTCAGATGGGCCTATGATGACCCTAATCCGAAGGCAAAAGTGAAGGTATAATGTTGCATGATGGTGATGATACAATAAACTGACACACTGTGACAGTTAGGCAATGTCATTGCTTTGTACCGATTACACTAGCAGGATAGTCCAGAGTGTTTTTCTGTCCTATGAGACATGGTGTGTCTCCAGTTATTCTGACTCTTGTAATTCCTTTCGTATGTCACACGATAACACGCATTGTATTGGTATAGCAAGACATTCTGAATATCTAAACTCAACATTTTCATCTGTTAAAGTTTAAGTTCACGTGTTCTTGTATTTATTGGTGGCTGCATTGCACAACTGTTATGTTAAGTCAATTTAAATGATTTCATTGTCCTCACCTATATTTTGTTCATGCTAGCAGAAGCCAAGCTTTATACATTTTGTCTGGACAGTTGTAATTTCATGCAGACAGAGATGGATTTGCTTGTTTAATTAATTAACAATGTGTATGAAATATTTGTTACACATCAGTCCACAAGAGAATTTCCCTGCTTACCTCTCCACACATTTGCCAATCTGTCTTTCTTTCTGTCCGTATGGCTGTCTGTTTGGCTGGCTGTCTGTCTGTATCTGTCTCTGTCTGCTTGTCTGTCTGTATCTGTCTCTGTCTGCTTGTCTGTCTGTGTGCCTGCCTGTCTGTCTGTCTGTGTGCCTGCCTGTCTGTCTGTCTGTCAATGGTAGTGTGCTTTCATAAATTAACACTAAGACATCCACATATCATAACTAAAAGAATGTCCAGTGACCACCAAGGCCGCTGTCTGTCGGATGTAGGCATTGTGGTAGTGGTTTAGAAAGTTATGTTTGGCCACATTTGTGCATTGGGGATATTTCTGATTAAATTTTGATGATGGCAGCCACAGTTCAACCTCTATATTTAGCAAGCCAGAGTAACCCACATTGCTTTTCTCAAAGGATGTACAAGAAGGGACAACATGTGTCGAGATTGCTCATGTAATGATGGTTGCTGCTTGGATAATGATCCGATCTGGCTCGAACAGACTTAAATTTAGAAGCCATCTGATGACTTAAATCATTGCAGTTACTCCCGCCCAGAAACTAGAGTTGTTGTGCTTGTTTGCTGCATGCTTTTTGATGCATCGTTTAGTCAAGGGTCATATATATATATATATATATATATATATATATATATATATATATATATATATATATATATATATATATATATATCGATTATGATGTTACAGGTTGTTGAAAGAACAAAGCAACAGTTTGCCGAAGCTTTGCAGGCTTACTACAGTGAAGGCAAGGGAGTACAAGAACCACAGCCATTGCAACCATATGCCGACGGTTGCGTGATTGGTCCATACCCCGACACATCAGAGCAGTTTGCAGCGGCCGAAGCTGCCAGCAAGGAAGAGGAAGAGAAAGTAAGTCTTTATTGCTTCTGCAGAATTTCTGTGTACACAAGGGACTCAGTGCAGTATAATGATAGGCGTAGCGTTTTGTTGATTATGCCTGCTAGCAGTTGTACTAAATTCTGTTTGTGAGATTGCCGTGGCTGTGACCATCTCTTATTACTAGATTCATGTACATGAGCCAGAATGAATGAGTTTTCCCTACTGATATTAATAATAATTTTTGAGTACTAATTTTTGGGGTCTAAGGGACTTGTTTAATTTTGAACACCAATTTTTTGACACACTAATTAATTAAGGCTGAGACACCGGTATATATTTGCAGTTGCTTACTTACCAACTATGGTAACCCACTGTACAGTACATCCCAATACAGAAGTCTGAAAGACAAAAGTTGAAGATCATAAGAGGTAGTATGCCCTAATATTGCTGTACCGGATGATGGTCAGCATTGAATTGTCCTCCTGCCTCACGAAGTTGTAAGCCAACAATGATGTTGCCCTTTTGGTCTGTTGTCAGTGCATCACTTCCTTAATGTTTTTCACTATTAGGAATGTATTGTGCATGGTCATAAACAATGTCCCAGATAATATTACTTTCAAAGACTCAACATATTGTGATATTTTGTGATAGTAATTTTTTGAGACAAAACGTTTGAAAACAATAATGCGTGGAGATAAAATAATATCAATAGGATAGTTTGTTTATGACAACTTTACTGTTGTGGTCAAGCTAGACATTTGGCAAAAGCTCATGTTGAGACTGTGCTGAATTATGGCTATTACATTGTACATTTCTGTAGAGCATAGCAAGCATAATGACAAATAACAAGTAAAATACTTTATTAGACTAAGCATAGTAAGCCAGAAAAACTAGCCTCGATACTACTAGGCCTTCCTTTGCTTTCCTTGGTACTTTCATGAGGATAGCAACAGGGATGTAGTGTCGAGGCTAACAGAATAACCACTTTTTGTGGCGTGGAATGCAACTGTCACCAATTGGAAGGATTTGTGAATAGGGTTGCCTTTGTTCAAACTTCAAACTAGAGATGGGGTTAGGGATTACGCGATTCTTGCTGTGTTGTTGTGTTTCTGTGATTTGGAGCTGTTTGAAGTCAAACGGTTTGTTTCTTGTCATTCAGGCCGAGCTTATGCGGAGGATTGAGGAAGACTGTGATCGCCTCAACCAAGCTTTTAGACTTGCCGAAGGTGGAGATGATCAGCATACTGGGAATGCTGCATCACCCGCTCTCTCAGCTCTGCCTTCACAACCACCACCGACACTTGCTAGTCACTCATCTAGTGCAACTATCCCATCAGCAGCTGGCCCCATACTACCCAGTCACTCCATGGTGAAACACAACGTTACTCGTTCTGTAGATCCCTACCGAGCCGCAATGAGAGAGAAATTCAAGGCGAAGTAGTTGAGCAGCATGCTACAGATTGATGCCAATGTACAGGCAGATAGTAGCGTTTTGTTTCGATGGGATATGTACAGTACTACAGTATTAAATGCATGCAGCATCCAGTGCAGCTTGAACTGTTGCAAGGATACACGTGATTGGCACAGAAAATTGTAGCATGTTGTACTGTGATTTGGACAACTTGTACAATGTACTGTAACGGTCGGTGGTAATTAGCCCATAGAGTATGGCCAGTATCAAAATTTGCACCAATTGTTCCATAGTGCGCATGCTTAATTAAATCATGGTCACGTGGTTACCACTCTACATTTGAATAAGATAATTCTTGAGTGTTTACTGTGGTCTTCTGGTGTATCTTGATGCCTAGACGCCATACGCGTCAAAGCTTCTCTTCCTCGTGTCGTCTTTTCGGTAGACTTCCTCAAACTTTTCGCCGTAGGTGAGAATTTTACACATCACTACACACCCGTAAAACACGCCTTCGGCCAAGCCTCGCCCCGGATTGCAGTCCCGGATGCGATGCGTCTCAGTGAACCCGCAAACGACACTGCGTCAGGGGCGTGGCTACACAGATGATTGTTGGAGTAACTGAAGCTGTGTTTTCACTCTCGCTGCTACAGTTGTTGAGCGATGCTAAGATAAGTATTACGAATTTAGGTGCCATTTTGCTTCTAAGTCCGCTACATCTATCATATTCGTTCAGTAATGTGATTCGATCCTATAAAGTCCCGTATATATCTTACACTGGGACTTCGAGGCTACCTTCAGTTTTCCGCTTACCAGGTGAAGTGTGGAGTTCATTCGAGCGTTACTACAGTCTGCGAAGTGGCATGGAATTGATATCGAGAAAGGATATCGATCATGATCACGAAGTGCGCCTCTAGCTTCTTGTTTGCTCTCCTCGCTTCTCATATAGTCGCTAACAGTGGTTTGAGATGCTACGACTGTTCCGACAACAATCGGGGAAATTGCCAAGCTACAGACGCTAATAAACAGAATGGCTACATACGAGGTGTCGATTGTGGATCGAATGGGTCGTGCGCTGTCGTGTCGTCGTATGTAGGAGTAGATAGGAGAATGGTGGTTAGGAAGTTGGCTTGCTATAGACCTTGTAATGAGACGTCTAGCTGTGGTGGTGACACACTGTGTGTGACGTGCTGTGAAAGTGACTATTGCAACGTAGGAGATCAACAGGGTAAAGACGCTGGCCAGACTGATGGAGGTTAATATTAACGTTTGTCTTTGCAGAATGTGGTCATGGTCACTCACGCGCACACACGCGCAGGACCGCGGGCACACGCTCGCGCGCGCACACACACACACACACACACACACAGACACACACACACACAGACACACACACACACACAGTGACAGACAGACAGGCAGACACACACACGCACGCACACACACACACACACACACACACACACACACACACACACACACACACTTTCTTTTCTTTTTTTGCTATAATGAGTTCACGACTTCCATTCAGCACTTGATTACGAACGTTCTTTGTACCAGTAGTCAAGTTTTGTGGTGTATAGTTGTGCTGCATTAGTCTCCTTTCTTCAAATTTGTCAATTCTACCTTCCTCATAACGATATAAACCTAATCTCATATTTTTCTTCCACATTGAACGGTCACATGCTATCATTTCCCAATTTTTGTGATCAATATCGACATTCTGTAGACTGTGTCTTAATTAAATAAAGTGTCTCAACTTCTGACCACCATCTTTTTTAATTGGTGCATCTAACAACTGACTGTATAGCACTTGTTTTGGTAAACGTCTCTCATCAATTCTTGCGACATGACCTACCCACCTTAGTTGCCATTGAGTTAACGTGTATTCAATTTGTGTTATTTCAGCTCTGCAGAACTTCTACATTTGTCACACACACACACACACACACACACACACACACACACACACACACACACACACACACACACACACACACACACACACACACACACACACACACACACACACATACACACACACTCTCTCGTCTACACACACACACACACACACACACACACACACACACACACACACACACACACACACACACACACACACACACACACACACACCTTTCATCAGCATGTGATCTCTGTAGATTTCCATTGTCAGAAGGGCCTGTTTAAATGTCATACTCAAGAACTATGTCTCGACCAATCATCAATATGTGATGGCTCATTCGACTGTGACGATCACAGCGATGAAACAAACTGTCCAACAGATTCAACTCAAGTGACAGCTGTAAATGATACAGGCGGTATATACATATTGCATCTTTGCCAGTCTGCTATTCAGTTGTTTTATAGGTAATCATTTCTTTATGTTTCAGACAACTATGTGTGTCCCTCAATAATGATGTTTCTCTGTAAATCCGACATGGTGTGCATAAGTGGTGCCTCACGATGTGATGGTCAGAGTGATTGCTCCGATTCCAGTGACGAGACAAACTGCAAATCAAGTGCTTACAACTGTTTGGCATTCCCATCACAGACGTATGTCATTTGGCTGTCTTGCAGATTGTACACAAGGAGACTTCAAATGCAGTGGTGTGTGTGTCCCAGCGTGGAAGGTCCGTTGTAATAGCATTATCCAGTGCACCGGAGGCAAAGACGAACTCGGCTGCTGTGAGCTGATTTTTACAGAACGTTGTCATTGTAGTATCTTCTAATGGGTGTGTTGCATTGTTTAGCTGCTCCGTGTGCTAGCGATTTATTTCAATGTGGGGACGCAACATGTATTCTAGGCAATAAAAAATGTGACGGGTACCCCCAATGTGGAGACTACTCAGACGAGACAAATTGCAGTACGAATGACCTTTTGTAGACTTAATCTATAATTTTCAAAATCAGATTGATATTAATATTATTATTGGCAAGTTATTAATATATTAATATTTTATTGGTTAGGAACTTATTAATATATTAATATTTTTATTGGTTAGCAACTTATTAATATGTTTATTGGTTAGGAACTTATTAATATATTAATATTTTTATAGGTTAGCAACTTATTAATATATTAATATTTTATTGGTTAGCAACTCATTAATATATTATTATTTTATAGGTTAGCAAGTTATTAACATATTAATATTTTATTAGTTACGAACTTATTAATATATTAATATTTTATTGGTTAGGAAGGTATTAATATATTATTATTTTATTGGTTAGCAAGTTATTAATATATTAATATTTTATTGGTTAGCAACTTATTAATACCGCATTTCAGTGAATAGTGCCCCATGCTCAAATTGTGCCCCATGGTGAGCCTATACGAAATAATAATGTCCCATGCTCAATTTAGTGCCCCACTTGGGTAGTATTCAAACCCAGTTATTTGCATGCGCATTTATCAATTACAGTAGGACCTCAAAGATACGAACACCAGACAACCGAACTGACCGGTCAACCGAACAGCATGCTCTAGCGCGAGCGCGCGCTCTTGCAAAAATTTGATCACGTAATGTAGCCACGCGCACGCGCACTTTTGAGGCGTGGCCTAGCGCTAGCCACGTGGTAGCTGATCCAAGATGGAGGCAAAGGACAAGCCTAAGAGAAAGCGAGTCAATTTATCTATTGAACAAAAGATCGAGATTCTTGAGAAGCTGGACAGAGGTATTTCTAATACAGCTATTGCTTCTGAATATAGCATTGGAAAATCCACAGTAACTGATATACAGAAATCTAGGAGCAAAATTACTCAGTTTGCCGTTGAAGCTAAAGACAGCAGTAGTTTTAAGAAGCGTTGCATTGTTAGGAGAGCTGATGATGACCAATTTGACAAGGCCATGCACCTTTGGTTCACACAAGAACGGCACAAAGGCACTCCTCTGCGTGGGGTTGTTGTCATGGAGAAAGCCAGGCTGATGCACCAGCAAATGTATCCAGATCGGTCACCAGATGATTTCAAGGCTAGCACTGGTTGGCTTCATAGATTCAAGCAGAGGCATGGTATTCGTCAACTAAGCATGCAGGGAGAGTCTCTTTCAGCTAATCCTCAGTCTGCTGAAGCATTCAAGCTGTCTTTGCATAAATATATTGAAGATCATAAGCTTTCCATCCATCAGATCTTTAATTGTGATGAGACAGGTCTGTGTTGGCGCCTGCCGCCGAACAAAACCCTGGCAGATGGTTCTGAAAAGGCTGCAAAGAATTGCAAATCCCCTAAAGATCGGGTAACATTGATGGCAACTGCCAATGTCAGTGGAGATATGCGTAGCCCTCTGGTCTTTATTCACAAGAGCGCTAAGCCTCGCTGTTTTTCAGGGGTCAACATGTCATCTCTACCAGTCCATTATTATAGCCAAAAAAGTGCCTGGATGGATCAATCAATTTTCTTGGACTGGTTTTTCAAGCACTTTGTACCAGAGGTGAAGCGTTACTTGAAATCAAAGTCATTGCCACTTCAAGCTCTTCTCATTATGGATAATGCACCATCCCACCCTTCAGTAGAGGCTTTGAGTTCTGAAGGAATGAGTTGCATGTTTCTGCCCCCCAATGTCACAAGTCTGGTTCAACCTATGGATCAGGGAGTGCTGGAGAACCTGAAGCGCAGGTACAAACGAGAGCTCATGAGAAAACTGCTGCTTCAATCTGAATCGAGTGAAGACTCCTTCATTTCCTTCAGCAAAAAGCTGACCATAAAAGATGCGGTGTACCTGAGTGCTAAATCTTGGAACGAAATTCCTGAAGTTTCTCTCTGTCGTGCTTGGAATAAGCTAGGGTTTGGTGGTCGTAGTATGGGTGATGCTTCTCGGATCGATGCCAGTGAATCCGAAGAAGAAATTACCTTTGAAGTATGTTCCCAGTTGGGCATCAATGAGGAAGAAATGGAGCAATGGCTTCTTGCTGACAAGGATGAAACTGGGTCTCAATCGCTGACTGATGAAGAAATTATCGACTCTGTTCAGGTCCAGGATCCATCGGACAGTGAAGATGAAGCTGAGCACACTGATGTAGCTAAGATTAGCCACACAAAGGCTGTTGATTGCTTTAGTGTCTGCTTGGAATGGTTAGAGCAGCAGCCTGAAGCCACCCCCATGAATCTCATGCTTTTGAGAGAGCTCCTGGACCTTGCAGGACAAAAAAGGGGTTCTGCCTTGAAGCAAAAGACAATGGATTGTTATTTTAGTAACCCTTGAATTCGTTCTTACACTCTCACAGTTACTGTAGTTCACGTACTTATCCTTTTTGTTAGCCATACAGTGTACTCCTGTTTTCACAAGTTATGTAATCATCGATATTACAAACTTCAGACTTATGAACATTTCACAATTACGAACACCCAATTTCCCGAGGTGTTCGTATCTTTGAGGTCCTACTGTAATAGTGTGTATGGTTGTGATGAAATGAACACCCAGAGAGACGATGAAGATTTAACGTATGCAACAGACCAGGAATACGACTCAAGTGATAGCAAAAGTAGCCAGGGGTAACTATAAGATAGATTAGGTAGTTTGTTTGTTTAGTGCGATGTAATGCAAACAAACAATGCAACAGTGTTTGCTTGCGAAATAGTAATGCCCCATGGTTTAGAACCATGAAAAATAGTACCCCATGGGCACTATTCACAGAAATATGATATTAATTAATATTTTTATTGGTTAGCAAGTTATTAATATATTAATATTCTTATTGGCCAGCAATTATTAATATTAAAATAAAATTATATTAATAATTGCTGGCCAATAAAATACTAATATATTAATAACTTGCTAACTAATAAAATATTAATATATAATTAATATTTTATTGGTTAGCAAGTTATTAATAATAATATTCTTGGGCCCAATGTCTCTAACATAATGTTGATGTCCTTGTACTGTCATGGTCATACTGTGTTGCTACTGCAGCCTCTAGTTGTAAAAAGGGAGAGTTTCTGTGCGACAACGGGCATTGCGTAGATCAAATAGTCGTTTGTGACGGTGGCAACAACTGCTGGGATCGGTCGGACGAGAGGAACTGTAGTACGATTTTATTGGACGTCGTTGTTTGTTTGGTTGTTGCAATTGGTGTTCCTAGGTCCATGCTTTGATGGTTCGTTCCGTTGTTGGGATCCTGTCCACAGCGACAATTGTTATCTTGACACGGAGCGATGCGATGGACACTTTCACTGTAAACAAGGTGCAGATGAAAAAGGCTGTGGTGAGGACAATTTGCTACCATTTTGATTGGCTTGTGCTGTAATAGTGACAATCCCATCTATGTCAGGTGCTTGTGATCCAGATCAGTTTGCGTGTGAAATAACTCAGGCAGATGCGTCTCATTGTTACGATTCCTCGCAGTTGTGTGACGGACGTATCGATTGTAACAAGAATCAGGCGGATGAGTCTAATCCTCTTTGCCAGTCTAACTGTAATGACCAATTTCCAATTGAACGGTCACAATTTTATATGATTTATACTGTTCAGATCAAAAGTGTCCAACTGGTCTGTATTCGTGTCTGTTGAAAGACAGCGAAGGCACACAATGTTATGATGCCGTTCGTAGATGTGATGGTATAGCCGACTGTCGACCATCGGCATCCGATGAGACTGGCTGTAGCATTTCATATCGTCGCCGTACGTACGTACTTGTAGCTGGATTTGTTGTTCCATTTCAGGTTCACATAAATGCGACCACTTTTGTAAGGACACGTTTCAATGTTGGAACGAGACGAACAGATGTGATGGAAAGTATTTCTGTCCAGATTTTTCCGATGAGGAAGGATGCGGTATTGTTGCAAAAACTGTCGACTGTCTGGTCTCGTTCAATTCGAATTGTGTTTAGGATTATGCCTGTTTGATCAATTCCTCTGCCGAAATAGCAACAAGTGCTTCCACAGATCTGACATGTGCAATGGCATTAGAGACTGTTGGGATGGATTCGATGAAATGTATTGCTGTATGTCTGTTCGGCGTAGACGCTATTTCTATTTCAATGAATTCTGTCTACAATTTCTCTGCAGCTAAAGACACATGTGGTGGTATAGATCAACTGTATCCTGCAGCAGAGAGATGTAACGGTAGGGTGTTTTGCACATCAGGAGAAGACGAAAAAGGATGTGGTAAGCAAGCGCTGACTGTTCACCGTGCTTCGACATTCAAGTAATCACAGATGGACTTCTAGGTCCATGTCGTCCTGATCAGTTTACATGCGGCGGGAGCGAACTGACGACATTGTGCTATGACCAGCACCAACGCTGTAATGAACATGCTGACTGCCCGAGTCCTTCTGTTGATGAAATGAACTGTGTCTTCAGCAGTAAGATGACACGTTCAAATTACTTTTAATTCAATATAACTGACAGGATGATATTTGATTGAGGTGATTCGCATGTAGTAGGTTCAGATCATCCAAGAACAGGACCGACTGCCATCAATCTCCCACAGAGTAAATATTATAGGCCAAACCAAGAAACTGTCAAGTTTGGGTAACCCGACCAACCGTATTTCCCAAAGGGTTTTTTGCTCTGACATTTTTACGATTTTATAGCTACAGTAGCCTTGCAGTGCAGTGCGAACATGCCTGCTTTGTTGAAGTCAACTAGGCAAATACAGTACTCATCCATAACTAACTAGGTCCATGCTGCTGTTTGCTAAATGGGTAGAGCGCTGAGAGTAGCTGTGAGCCAGACGCTGGACAGGAAACTCAGTAACTGATGGAAGTCCCATGTGTGAGATGTAAAATGCCTACAATGTTGATCACGTGCAGAGTGCTTGGGCTTCCAAAGAATTTGGAAGACATTTATTTTTTCTTTGTGGTTAGAAGCGAGCTAGTGTGCTAACTGTTGAAACGACTACCGATCAACCTCGGTCTGTAACAGAGGTGCTGATGTCATTAGCAGGATAACAGCGATTTTCTGATTAGCGACCTAATTGAATACCTTCGTAACAATGGTTAGAAAAAAAATTGAAGAAATAAATAACCTGACCGACCATATTTTTAGGGAATTTTATCTGAACTTGACAATTTTTCAGTTTGGCCTAATTCACTGTTATTCTCGTGGTTACTACATGTGTTTTGTAAACAGAGGCATTCAGTAGCAAAGCCATCATTGCTATCATCTCTATGTTGTTGGCTGTCACAGTCATATGTACTCTCATTGCTGGCTTGTGCCTTAAGCGGCGGCGGCGGCGGCGGCGGCAGCAGTATACGACTGAAAGATCCTCTGTTTCAACAAACGATTTGCTTCCACCACCGTACAGCGAAACGGATGTTGGCAATGTCTACTTTAACAACAGGCTACAGATTCAAGATCGTTTGACATTCATTGGGTTTCCATCAAGTGAAAATGATGACGATCTGCCGTCTTACGAAGAATCGTTACTATTGGCAGACACTAACACTATGATTAATGGAACACACGATGGACAGGCAGTGAATGAGGCACAAGATGACTATTTACTTCCTTCTGAACAGGAGATAGATCACACAAATGACGAGGAAGGAAACCCAGTCGATAGGTTGCTGTAGATTGTGTGATCGTGAAGGTATATATACACATTTGTAACTCGCTGATATCAATCACTTTGCATACGAGGCTCTAACTATTTCAATGACGTTTGTAAATCAACCAAATGTTGGCAAAAGCTGTTTACTGACATCGGTGTTTGCTGTCCATCACGGTGGCGTACATGAAGCAAATTACCTGCAGAACACTTTTTTAGTAATTGACCATAGACAATGCGATGCGTGTTCTGTAACCTTCTTTCTCTCTCCGTCCAACAACTAGTATGAAGTTGTACTGCATTAACTGGCCATTTCTTACTTTCCTACGACAACGACAGACATCATTGTATTGCGAACGGTTAGCATAGCAACTCGACCATTCCCCAAAGGCAGCTACATGTGTGCATCAGGTAACACACTGCATAATTTCCTTACTTCGACAACAAAGAAATTACAATGAAAGTGCAGTCTAACCCCATATCCATACAGTGTGACAGAGTGTTAAGTATGCAAGGATTAGTAGCTTGAGCTCAAGGCTAGTGACCAGATAAGGCCACTAGGCTACTCGCTTGATTATTACCCCCCCCCCCCCCCCAATAACCTAAGGTCAAGTATGGGATGGGGTTTTTCTCAAAACGACACCTAAAGTTGTTAATTGGTGAAAGTGATCGATTTATTAACTTAATTTAACCAGCATGTTGCTACACTAAAAGCTTCGAATCACCACCACCACTGCCTAAAAGATAGAAACCTAATCTTCTATATGATATCTAAGTCATCAAAACCTTTAACAGATGGTTGACAACTAGAACAAAAAGCAGGTGCTGAAACACGTGGAGTGCGCGCGAGCCCAAGTTGAAGAATTATCTATCTATCACCATTTCTATACAGATGCAAATGTAGCAAACAGCGCCAATTAGCTCTAATTAAATGACTAAGAGGTGTGAAAATCTTAGAGCCTTGACCAAAGTTGGGGCTGGGAGCTGACTTGAGCTTTGGGGTAATAATCAAGCAAGTACAGTACGTCATTATGTGTCACTTTGTGACCAGGCTCATGGTCTAACACATGGCGATAAGTTGGCACTGTCCATACAGTCAGTCATTACAAGTGTAGCATACATTGTGTGTGTGTGTGTGTGTGTGTGTGTGTGTGTGTGTGTGTGTGTGTGTGTGTGTGTGTGTGTGTGTGTGTGTGTGTGTGTGTGTGTGTGTGTGTGTGTGTGTGTGTGTGTGTACAAGTAGCCTATGACCAGTAAACTAGTCAAATGGTGTCGTACGATCTGGTCTTACTTGTCAAGGGTTGAGTCAGATTCATCGACATCGCAGTAGAAACCTGGTTGAACAAACACTTTGGCAAAATGACAATTTGTCTGACATCAAGATAAGTACTTCTATCCACAATGTTTGCCTGCACGTTTCTTGCATACTCGTTCAGGTCACTGTGAACTGTGCAAACTAGACACTGCAACATACAAACTGGCATATCGCAAATGTGTTGCTGTAAGAGACGGAGTGGAGACGACAAACCTGTCGAGGACTTATCCAGAAAGGCCACTTGCCTGCATAGTGTTCAGTCAATATGCCAAGAAATCTCTCAAACGATCCAAGAATAGCTCCTACGTAAATCCATTCACATACCAGTCTGAACAGCTGCCTTTTCTAACAACAGACTCACTGTGAATCATAACAGGCGTGTGTAGATTGTCGTCAGGCCCTATGAACATTAATTACAGATCTCACTTCAAACTAGGAAACAGTTCCAGCTCTAACTACCTCTGTAGTTCAACTTGAAACGATACGGTAGCTGAAAGTCAAGTTGTATTGTGGCTGTCTGATGATGCCTAGAATGAATATGTTAAAAACAACCAGAACTTAGTAACATACAAAACAGTGGTCTTACCTGCCAATAGCATCAGTGAGTAAAACATCAATTTTAGGACCATAGAATGCTCCATCTTGAAGAATACAAATCAGAAATAATTCAAGAAAAGTTAACTAGTCACAGACCTCCCTCATTTATTGACCACTTAGAGCCGCACTCCAGCAAGCAAGTCTCCAGCTGACATTCCTAAAGTAAATGACAATAATAACAAATATCACGCTACAAATTAATAAGCCTGTATATACATAGAGAGTTTCTTAGAGTTAGAGTTAGAGATTCTCTATTCAAAAGATCTAATTTTTTATTCACCACACATCAACTGCTGTACAAAATATTTCAACAAAAAGGCATAGCAACGACCAAACAGTTTAACCTATTGCAACCGTTCAGATCTACAAACCTAATACATCATTTGAGGCTTTACAACACACTTAGTTTTGCTGTGGTAGAAATTACCAGTCACAAGTCTCAAAACTAATTTTTTTTTAAAATTGCCTCTTGTGTTCTTGCCCCTTTATTGTCAACATTTATTTGGCCACTCTGACCAAATAATTAATACAATACAGCCACTACCACTCATAGAAACGGTTAATCTTACAACCACATTCTGATCCACCTGAGCACAGTACAACAATTATTATGACTGGGGTGGGCGCATACTCACACGAGTAGTAGTACAATACTGTCCTGCATGGCTTTCTCATTCTGTCACAAGCAAACAAATGCTCACTTAGTGTTCTATCTTTCTGACAACAACAAGTGACTTCACCAACTAATGGGCTTTGTATACCTAATTACATAGCCATAAAAATCAAAAAGAGTTGCAACCCTATGACTTATGTCAAGGTCATGTCTATTGAATCACATGCAATTCAATTTTGCATGATGGGATGTCTTACCGCTTCTTCCCATAGTTTTAATTCACCCATGTAATCAGACGGTCTCGTTGATAATCGCAGTTCATAATCAAAGCCTAAGACAGCATAGCTGATATGTGCTTTTGCAAACATGCTGCCGTGATTATACGATACCAAATGCTCCATATATCTTTTCTACAAATTCTAAGCAAGATCTGTCAAATAGAGATGTAGAATTAAGAGAAATAATTATCAGTGATACAAAATAACAAACCTGACTTCGACTGCCAGTTGTTCTGCTGTACAGAAAATATGAGCATCGTCTTGATGAAACTGACGAACACGAGTCAGACCAGACAGAGCACCACTGATCTCATTCCTAGAATAAACACAATTAAGAACAAAGTGTAAAAACAATACATTTGCACAAATCGAGCAGCAAAGTGCAATACTTATCAAACAAATAATAATAATAATAAATTAAACATTAACAGCACATCATGTCACTTGTGACTAAATAATCTAACCTGTGTAGTGGACTAAATTCTGCAAATCGCAGAGGTAATTCTCTGTATGACCGTTGGTGCTGCTGATAAATAAGACAATGTGCAGGGCAGTTCATAGGCTTGAGTCCATACTCTTGACCTCCTCCGTGATGCAGATGTCCGCCTTGATGCTACTTGATACATCAGTTACACACAAAGACACACACACACACACACACACACACACACACACACACACACACACACACACACACACACACACACACACACACACACACACAGACACACACACACCACACCACACCACACCACACACACATTTGTATTTGACATACCCCCACTGTAAACATGTTGTCGGAATAGTGTTCCCAGTGTCCAGATGTTTCCCACAGTTTTCGGCTAAATATGAGTGGTGTTATAACCTACAAGCATATAGTAACAAGAAGTCATAAGTTATACACACAGTACAATCAAGTCTAAACTACATGCAGTCTATCATTTGCTACTGTCTTGTCACATGTCACAATGTCGTTCTACTCTATCAAGGAACTCGACATTTAAAATTAATCATTCTTGCAATAATCATGTAAGTTGATATCAAATAATTTTCTACTGTTATGCTGATATCAATGACTGTACCTACAGTTAATTCCACGCATAGGTATAAAAGTTAAAAGCTGTACACTGAGTTCTCACTTTCCCAGCACAATGCAGTGGTGGATCTAGAGCGGGTTCTGGGGGTTCCGTGGAACCCCCTAAAATTTTGTGACATCATTACCAGAGATGACCGCGTACCAGCAGTGCTTGTTACTACCTGACGTGACTCGCAGCTCACGTTTTAGTTCTAAGTAACTTCACATGGAGGTGCAGTACAGATTATGAACTTTCAACGTAGGTCCATCATCGTCGGACAGTACAAGTGAGTCGTACAGTACTCCTACTCTTTCTACATTAATTTATGGTAACTTGTTTTCAATCTCAGTTGTTCTCCAACAACATGTTTCATTTACTTCCTTGCAATGATAATGTTTCAAAGTAGTTATATTCTATCTCATGAAAATATACTTCCACCTTTGATGGTCACAACATTCACAATTCATGAAACCATATATGTCTATAGAAGCTTTCTTCGAAAACCAAAGAAAAAGCAGTAACATTTGTCTGTCTAGCAAAAGACATGTATAGGCTTGCAAGATCAATTCAAATTCTCCAGTACTGTAGATTCATTAACGTATACTTCCGTTCTATGGTATAGGTAATTAAATAGCTAATATATATCTGGAGGCATGGCTGATCCTAACCTTTGTGACGTCACGGAACCCCATTTCCAAAAATCCTGAATCCGCTCCTGCAACGTCATGTCATGGAAAAGGTGTTGATATAATACTAACTTCTGATAACCCCAATTGCATAATTGCAATGCTTCAATGCTGTTTTCATGAGATGTTAAACAATGTACAATTGTTAGTTGGACTTTTTGCTCTGTGTATCCAAATGTCTACTAATCATGATAGGCAATGACAATAGCTCCAGCAAGAATATCAGCAAATTAACAATCCCCTGCTGTCTGCTGATCTGCTTTAGTCTACGTGACATTCATGACATAACTATCTGCCTTTGCTTGATCTAACACAGGGCTGGCAAAGTAGGGTGAGCCAGGTGAAGTCATGACCTACCCAACTTTTAAAAATGAAACTTTCACCAATGGGCTTTTGACGAGAACTTCTGAAAATATTGATTCAAGTGATTAAATAAAGTAGCTATTCGTTACATTTACTGCGGACGAGCTTAGCTAAGCAAGACCTGGCCCAGTATTCTGCTGGTCCTGTAACGTTAGTGATGCAAATAATAAAACACAATGCAATTTGTCATCAGATATATTCATGAGCAATACAGAATGTGAGATAGAACATACCTCTTGGTATCCATATGATCTAAGTAACAACAAAAACAAAGAGTCATCATTCCACTATCACATGTTACTTCCACCTACATATCTCACCTGTTATGTTCATTTAGCAGCTTTCGTAATGCACTGATAATCCTCACACCGTGTGGTAACAAGAAAACACTACCCGGACTGCATTCATACAAGACCACATGAGAAAAAAGAAAGACACAACTTGACAAAGTATCACATAACATCATATTAGATACCAACCTGTCTGGATGGGTCATGTAAAGTTGCTGTGATCTACCAACTACTCGGTGATCTCGTTTCTATTGATTACAAATGTCATCAATAGCAAGAAAAGATGCAACATGACATGCATTTCTATAATTTACATGAGCTTCACTTCGAGATTCCTTCCACTGATACATCTGCACACATTCAACAAAAAACTGTTGACGACAGTTGTTTTGTCTGTTTATCTCTCTGTCAGTTGGTTTGCCTCCCTAGTCAGTTAGTCAATAGGAAATACACTTTCTACACACTACATAACAAATACCATAAACTACAGTACAGAATTTCTCAATTAAATGCTGCAGCATTTATTTCTAGGTAGGGTCAACTGCTGTGTCTATTCTGGGGCGGGCTTTATTTGTTAACGGCTCTCTGTCATTGTTTAGGAGGATGTACATGTACACACTGTAGGTTTGACACTGTTACAAAAGAACAACACTTACACCATACTGGCACGCATTTCACACTTTGAGACTTCAAGTGGTGAAATAGTATCCGGGTAGTCTAAAGAAACTTTGCCTCACTTATACCTCTGATAAAGTCGTACAGTTTTCTTTCAAACATCAAGCAACATATCTTGGTAGATCTATTGGAATCATTGAAATGCAGCATTTATATCTTATTTGTACTCTTAGTTGCAGCGTTTAACGAGGGCGGTGGTTAATCAAGAGCTGCATTTAATCAAAGAAATACATGTATCCATCAAATGAATCAATACAGCTTCTGATCGATTGCGTTCAATACAAACTGCAAATTGATTGTAAACAAGAATCTAGTAAGAGAAGCTAGCAACATCTCTGAATAGTCTGACTTGACTTTAGTTTTCTCATTTCACCCTTCTATTAATTCTTGTACAGTACAAGCAACATGACCAGGCATGTACAGAGTGTGCCAAGCCCTCACAGCCCACGAGTTATTAGAAGCTAAACCAAGATTTTGACATAAACCACTTCTAAAGTTGATTACAACAGCATGAGTTTACCATCACAGTCACACTGCCTAGCCTTCGCATTGTGGCAAATGTTTAGTTATCTAACTTGCAACAAACCTCATTGTGCTCCCACACCAGTCTTATGTCTGCTTATCTGACTATTTAGTGTTCATTCCTGTCTCTATGTCTGTCCGTTGTTGTAAAAGCCTTCAAAAACTTGAATATCACCTCATTTCTGCTTGCTGTAGACATACCATAAACTCGTTGCAGCAATACCTACCACACCAGAAAATCATACACATCAATTTTCTTTCACAACATCCCTTGTGGAACAACCTTTGACTGACCCAAAGAGGCTTCAACTCCAGCTACCTACCACCACAAACGTTTGACTTCTATACGTTATAACCCAATGACCATTCTAGCCATACCGTGTGCATTTCAATAGCATTAATAAGTTGTGTGCTAGGAATGTGTGGACCTTTGCACAAATCAATAAAATCTCCACATTTATAGACTGTGACATCTTCATTATTAGGTATCTGACTAATGAAATTTAGCTTAAACCTAGAAAACATACATGCAGCATCTCTCATGTAGCATGAGCAGTAGTGTCAAAGCTAAACCTGTTGTGTTGAAACATTTCTTGTGCAACACTCTTCGTCAATGTAAGATGTTCAAAACAATGATTGAGCGCAAGAATGTCGCTAGCCGCTTTCGTGAGCTGTTCTAGATCATTCTATTATAATCATTCACCATACTTTAACTATTATAATTTAATGTCACAAATTAAACAGACCTCAGATGCTGTATTGCCTCCAATGTAAAAGTCATAATAAAATCCCCCTAAAGAAACAAAATCGAAAAATCTAGCTAAAATGCATTACATAATGAATGTTCTCTACACATTAACCAAGTCATATGGATGGTTTGTCAAATGATTTTATTATAATTACAAAAAGTTGTGCTCCATTAATACAACATACACAGAAGGAATGGCCTTTGCTATTTATTTAATTCAATTGAAAAGCAAGTGATTGATAGCAGACACAGTGAGTATGCAAACAAGTCAATGAGTGCAAACAGGAAGTAGGCATGAACAAATGACAGATTAGTAACCAAGCGGACAAGGTAAATGCAAACAGATGAACAAGCGGGTAAAATATAAACAACCAAGTAAACAAGTGATAAACTAGGCAGTTAACGAACAAGGAAGTGAGGAAGTAAACAGATGAGTATACAAGTTGGCAGGGACAGACAACCACCAGACATGAAACCGAGCATGTAGGCAAGCATTTGGGTACAACAAGCAAAGAAGCAAAACAACCAGAATAAGATAGAAACAGACAGAGACAGATGCATAAAAGAATTCAAGACAGACAAATACATAGGGACACATTATATATGTATACAAAGAAGCAATCCAAATACAAACAAGGCATTACCATCATCCAATGCAGGACCATCACAGAGTTCTACGTCAACATGCTTGCTGAAAAACTGCTCAATTGCCCAGCCTAGGATGTGTGCAGACGAATGCCAAAACACCTGACATAGCCATACACACAAACACACTTAAACTCATATGATGCCCAACGACCATGCAAACTGCTTAAACTTTACCTACCTTCCTAGCAAGAACATTGTCAGAAAGTGACAACAATTTGATGTGACAGCTATGAGTCAATGGTCTGTTGAGATCCCACAAAACATCGTTCACCAAGGCAACAACAGTGTCACTGGCGTTGAACTGAGAACATTCTATCAACACAATAATCCCACAGTCACCAATTTTGTAACAAGTCGAGTAACTTCCACATCAGGTCCGCTTGATCAAACCATAAAAAGAGTCAAAATGCAATGAAAGTCGAATATGTTAATACTGTAGATCATGCTACATGCTTGCTTATGTGTACTTGCTTGAGAAAGGACCCAATAACTGAAACAATACACTAATACTGTAGACTATACTACATGCTTGCTTATGTGTACTTGCTTGAAAAAGGACCCAATAACTGAAACAATACACTGCTAATTTATGTTAAGCCTGGCTCACAATATGACGCTGAAGCCGACGTTGCAGCTGATGCTGAAATAGAAATGAATCTCACTCCAGCATCAGTGTCGGTGTCAATATCAAAGGATGCCACCTCCGTCAAGGCAGTCTCTTTGAAGTTTGACGCTCAGCTGAGCGTAAGCATGGTATTGTAAACTAGGCTCTATGCGCAATATGCCAAATGTGACTGCAGTATGTGGATCGATTAGAGAGAATAATGCTCCTTGGCACATTACACTTGACGAGAGTATTTTTGAATGACGAGTAGACATGAATTATCATGACCAATGGTAGCCCAAGGTGTAGTTGAACCCGATAAGCTTTGCTGCATGTTTTTTATAATGTTGAGTAGTGAATTAGGTTGCATGATGCTAGCTAGCTACTGAATACTCTATTAGAAAGAGTATGTATAGCTGATGTGCTCTTTTACTATCCATCAATGTATATGGTTTGATCATTACAATATATTGTAATATATTATATTATAATATATTATATTTTACATAATATAATATATAATATAAATATTATATACTAGAAAATAAAACAACATGCAACAATAACAACAAATTAATAATAAACAATGCTTTTCTGGTCGTTAATATCTACTAGGCAAACACCAATAAAAATATAAATAGTAATAATAACATACTTTCAACTGCACTAATAATGCAGTTCTTTCAAGGGACAAACCAAACCAAAACAAAAGACACTAAAACAGTAACTACAGATTAACAAATACACAAACAAAATCCAATTATGGTTAATTAATATTAATTAGACTAGTATTACTAATCACTAATTTACCCAGTGCAGCCTGTTTTGGAGTAGTGTATGCTGGCACTCCGTTTACTTCAATTCCGCCATATAAAGTCAATGGAATTGATTCAGTTGATTGCATGAACATATTCTGCCGCTCCTTGTCCTTTTCTCTTTGCCAAATATCAAGGCGGTGCTGGCACGGGCCAGAATAAAAACCTAAACTTACCGTGACCAATAAGCATTAAAAATTAAAAACAGCACTTACGGTAAGCAGCCAGCCTTGCAACACTTTGCCACCTGAGCCACAGAAGAACCATTTTGCTAAGTGTCTTTGGGCACCCGACGACGCGCCGCAAACTGTTCAGCCTCGGAGCCCAACCCAAATGAGCAAATGACTGGACGAAATGATGAAAGCCTAGTCTTTCGACGTCGACGTTCCCGCGGCCGCGTTTAATTAATTGTTGCTGTATACATGCAGATTTCACAAACAGCAACGACTCTAGCTGTAGTCTTCAAGTTGTTCTCTACGAAACAAGAGATAGGATTGCACTGCGTTCATACCAGTCTGGTCTTTAGTGAGAAACTAAATCCGGTCTTTAGATAGCCGATTTCTGGCTACGCGGCACACAGCGACATGAAAGCCTGTTCACCAGACCCCATTTCGCCGGGAAGGATGACGCGGCAGAAAGGGGTCTGGCTACGCGAGACTAGTCAGTGATGGTGACTTGAGGCGATTTGCGTTTAGCCTTGGAAACCCAGCGAAAGCAATATTCTAAGTAAAATGACAAGCTGTTGTAAGTAGTCTAGCAAGCTAGATCACAGAATTGCAATATCGATACGTATTACTGTGGGATGCAACTGAAGTGAGCATGCAGTTTTGATGTAGCTATTTAATTAAGCAGTATCTAGATAAATAAAGAAGTAAAGTACCTTAGCTGTCATTAATCCGGGACTCTGACTGCAGATGTGCTTGTTGCTTAGAAATAGCTAATTAAGAGGCGCCTGGCACCATAACTATACATAATTAAATAATATGAAATCAATAAATTCAGTAATTTAACAAAATTTTAGACATTAAGTTAGAACTCAGTCTCTAGACAGCACACTCACTAAAACGTAGTCTCACTGCAATACCACGGGTCACTGTCAGTAACATATTAGCAACAACTGTGCAACACTTCTAGGCATATGCATAGGACTCAATTGAAAAAGTAGATTTAGCAGTTAAAATTTTATCAATTGGGTGTGACTCTCATAATCATTTCTAATTATTAATTAAGTTGTTCGCAACATAGCAAGGGGTATCTAGTAGTTGACATTCGCGTTTGGGTCTGCGTCTGAGCATCTGACCGCGAAAGCCTACATGGTGTGACAGCAATAATCGGAAACACGGTGTCACGCAAATTTTTGGACCTGGGTCACGGTGTTTGGTAGTACTCACCAGTGTTGTGGTACTACATCAACGGTACAATGCTACCTAGCCTCGTACCAGACCCCGGCGTTGTCGTGTTGTACGGAATCCGGGCATGACGGCGCAAGAGGGTTTGGTACGAGGCTAGTGAGGGTACCAGAGCCGTGTATAAGGTACAAAACACCAGAGCAGTGTAGTGGATCTCGGCTACTGAAAGGGTGACGAGCAACGATGGTGGAGAGAAATTACTCTAATTAAATTACGAGTGAAGAAGGAAATAATTTGCTGGTAGTCAGATTTCCTTAGTAGCAAAGCGAGTTGCAAAATTTTCGTATCTAGCAGTACAGTGTACTACGTGTCACAGCTAGTCAGTGACAGTACTGTACATACAACTGCATGTACGAATTCGAAATAGTTCACGCTCGTCTATCAAAAAAAAAGAAAAAACTTACAAACTGCGAAAAAGATTTTGCATACCAACAATGGTTACGATGTCGCAACTAAATCTATCTCGCAATTTGTGGCGGCGCCGGGTTTTTTGTTTAGACCTAGACGGTTAGGTTATCTCTAGTTAGTTAGTTAGTTAGTACGCAAAATGCTTGCGCAATCATCAGCACTTGATGGGCTTTCGACTACACGCAGAAGGGAACTTCTTTGTGCGGAAGGAAATGCATCTAGTTTGAAACGCAACGCCTGTTGCTACAAGAATTGATCTGACCGCACCCGTTCTTATCTTTCCTTGAACTAACACTGCTGGGAGGCTCGACATTCCGACAAGACGCCATGAGCAGCGGCACAACAGAGAACGACACAAACCAAGTCCTCAGTCCGTTCCTCCCTCATTTTATTTCTCGCTGGGAATACTACACCTACACGTCATTCGTCTGTGCGATTACCGCCGTCGCCACGACTCTCTGCTTTCTCACTCTGATGGTCGCCTGCCGTTCGCCCAAGACGAGAACCGTCACCAACATGTTTGTCTTCAACCTGGCTGCTGTTTCTCTACTGGGAGGTACGACGGCGTTCGTATTTTCAATCGCTTCCATGATTATTAGCGCCGTCGACTACTCTCCGCCACAGTCTTTCTGTAGAGTGGTGCTCTTCTTCTCTCTCTATCCTCTCTCGGCTGCCATGTGGGGATCGGCAGGCATAGCAATCGATCGCAGTGATGTGATGACGAGACCCTTAAGTAGGAGACTGAATCACAGAAAAGGTAGAGTAATCATAGCCTTGACATGGTTTCTTCCGCTGCTCGTCTGTATACCTGGAGTCGCGGGATGGGGAGATATTGTGTACCAAGCAGAGAATGACACTGGCGAGAAGATACTGTGTTACATCGACCCTGTGCAATCATACAGTTTTGTGGTGTTTTGGGCTGTGCTGGGAATACTCGCTCCTACCGGACTAATCATCTTTTGCTATTGTGTTATTATCTATATTATCAATAGGAAAGCGTTGACGAGACGGGCCCTGATGCACGTTGAACCGATATCTGGCGGCCAGATTGCAAACGCCCACGCCCACGCTCACTTTAACAAGACCGAAGCTCAGGCGTTTAGAATCGCTTTCGTTATTCTGCTGAGCAACGTTGTGTTTACGGCGCCGTTTGTCGTCATTCTGTTGCTGAAGCTCGATGTTTCCAGTGGTGGTGTACAGGTGACTCATATGGTCACAGTCATTTTGCTTGACATTTGCATTGCATTCAACAGTTTTCTCTACACGTTTGGCGTAAGAAGCGTTCGAAACGAGATAGAAATCATGTGCCATTGCAAGGGGAAAGGAATCGAAAGACAACACTTCACTCGATCCTGGACAAAATCAACAACCTTTAGCCAAACACAGTCGATTAGTAGAGAAAGTAGTGAAGTGAATGGAAAATAGAGACGTTCAGTTTGTATTTATATAACAACTGGTAATTGTATGTTTGATAGCTAACAAATAATAAAATTAAAAACAGATGTCTCTAAAATTTTAATTAATAGAGCTGTTACCTTCTAGTGAAGTAATTTATTAATTAATTAAAGTTTTATAATACGCCAGCAATAACAAGGTTATCTCCTTGTGACTGTGATTTCGTGAAACCGTAGAAAGACAGATTTTGACGATGCCATAAAAAATGACAAGTTTGCGAAGAAAATTCTAGAAAACTGCATTTTCATTGTCACTACAATACACCATATTTGCGTGAGTCTTGCAGTATAATGACAGTAGTACGGACAAGATTCATCTCAAGATGTACGTACAGAGTCAGACTGCTGGTGCACGTTTCACCCCTCTAGAGAAACAATCACAAAGAAACTGCATGGTGGCAGAACCGGTCGGGTGGACCCGGATATATAGGGCTCAATACATTTACCGTCCTAGTAGCTTAATAATTATTATTAGTAGTGTTTTGTAAAAGCTAGTTAACAGTTATAAGTTTAATAAAAATCCTGCATGGTCAGAAAGGTTTGTGCGCATAGATAGATGCATATGCCTATTTTGCTTGCATGGAGCTGTACAGAGAGCGTTGACTCTGTCTTGTGTGACATATGCATCTTGCACGTCCCAGCCTAAATTTTGGAAAGACATACTAAAGCATGAATGTCTGTATTTGAGTTTATACAATTAATATTTGGACAAATACAAAAATTTGCTACGCTCAGGTACCCAAGTTTGAAATGGTATCTACATATATTTGCTGCGCCAAAACCTACTCAGTGCTGCGCAGGCTTTAACTTAATTAATGGAACACTCCACTCATACTAGTAAAGCATGTGTGTCCGACTGCCAGTTAACTAAGGTATTGGTAAAGTACCCTAAGTGTGTATGATAGCCGCTGTTTGTATCTCTGAACCAGAGTCACCAGACCTAACTTTGCTTGACCAGTGTAGAAGACAATCTAGAGTCAATTGTTCTTCGCTTTGACTTACACTAGCATACCTCTATGTAGCAGGGAGTAAGAACAGAAATACAGGGGCCGATTCAGGATTTTCGGATGGGGGTTCCGTGACGTCACAAGGGTTAGGATCAGTCACGCTTCCAGATATAAATTAGCTATTTAATCATGTATACCATAGAACGGAAGTATGCGTTAATTAATGAATCTACAGTACCGGACAATTTGAACTGATTTTGCAAGCCTACATGTCTTTCGCTAGACAGGCAAATGTTACTGTTCTTTCTTTTCTTTCGAAAAAAGCTTTCCAGATCGACATACATGGTTTCATGAAATTGTGATGTTGTGACCATCAGATATATTTTCATGAGATGGAAAATAACTACTTTGAAACATTATCATTGCAAGGAAGTAACGAAATGGTGGTGTTCGAGCTGGGCCAATTAAAAAGCCACGGTTTGATTTCAACTAGCACTTTTAGCCTTCAAGTCCCGGAAGAAGTGGGGGCGCGGCTCACGTACAGCCGCATCAGCCACACCTTTTTTCCTGGCTGCAAGCCTGAAATGCCTCGATTTTACAGAAAGAAGCCTTCGCAAGGTTTTTGAATGTCTTGGCAACTTGAAGTCTGAAATGGCTAGTTTCTTTCAAGCGACGACTTTCTAGCTAGGGCAGCCAAACAAGGATATGTCAACTGACGATGTGAAGCCGTTCAGCACGTTCTTCCATGTGCTGAATTGACGTATTGTGTCCGATGTTCGCGTTTAGTAGACTACAAAAAGAGTAGGAGTACCGAACGACTCACTCGTACTGTCCGACTGCTGGTACGCGGTCATCGCCGCGTGATGACGTCACATAAAATCTTAGGGGTTCCATGTAACCCCAGGAACCCCCTCTAGATCCGCCAGTGAAATAGCACTACCCTCTCCTCCGTGCAGCATGCATGGGTGTCGTCAACAGTGCTTACCTTTGTCTTTAATATATGTAGTCAGAGTTTGGCGACGTATAGTTCTAGATATACATACACGTGTATGCCATCTACCGTTTTCTAGAGCGGATACTGCCTCGAACACCTTTGCGTCATTTCCCGTCGGCGCATACAGTACGCGAGAATATCTCCCACCTATCCTCTGAACTATCATAGCTGTCTTATTAATTCTTCATTTAATTGATTAGTGATTACAGCTTAGCAGAAACCTAACATGCCATTTATCGTTAGAGGTCTCGAGCGGTTGTTGCTTCTATTTTCTGCTCCGGAGCATGTAGCAAAGCGAAATAATGAACTGACTGATGTTCGTAGAAAATCTAAGAACGGCGGAAGCATTGGTCTGGCATAACGCGCGTTAAAAGGAGTAATTTTATCACGTGGTTATAATAGTCACACATGAAAGTACAATTTTGAATAACTTTTGCTTTTACACACTTTCGGAACATATTACAGTACATGTTCCAGACGATATTCACTAAAGTTTACAACACAAGCCGTGACGTTCGAGTCCAAAGCGTTCTCTTTCTATTAATTAATTAATGTCTAGACCCTACATATTAAGGGTGATCGATTTAGTTAGCCTCGCTTGTCTAGAGCTGCTCTTAAAATACCTTTTAATTTATCAATCCTCTAAGCGCTCTCATTGTAGAGAAAAGACCTCTTACTGCTTGCATTAATTTGTAGCGGGAAGCACTATGCAGTAAAGCGAGCTATAGCATGGCACCTGCATGCATAGGGGGGAGCAGGAGCGTAACAGGGGTGCCTATCTACATGTAGCGTCAAGCGAATATTTGCAGCCCTTTAGATTACAATGATGAGTGCTGGTTAGAAAGTCCGCCCACGAATTTCGTCCACCTTGGGAACTAGTTGTACGGTATCCGTAGGCGCCTCGCGTTCGTGAGTAACACGTCCAACGGAGTTTTCAGACCGTTTACTGAAACGCCGAGTCCTAGCTAGACAATTCGTATTTGTTGAAACCCTAGCTGTCATGGAAGTAAACATGCAAACTTCCTAGTAGTTTAGATTACGTCTAGAGGCCTGGTATAGGTAGTCGTCGTTTTTGCGATGTGATCAAGACAATTGAAATGTACAGTTTAGGTATGCACTCAGTTCCGTTGTAACGACAGTTGTAACAGACACAGGCGTGTCTGGTTAATTAGATAATACAATTAGGCTTATATATGTGACTAGAACAGTTGTTGATGAATAGTCTTCAGTAGCAGAGTCTAGTGAGCGTAAGCTGGACGTATAATATAGTACTGGTAACATCACATGGTGTCAGGACTCGGATGGAGAAACTACGCGCACCTCAAGCTATTTTTTGAAGCAGCCAATCTCGCACACGAGTGGAGAAAATGGAGGAAGCAATTTGAGATATACTCCCAATGGCTGAACTCTCGAGGAAGGCTAAAGCAACACAAGTCTCAACCCTACTTAACGTGGCAGAAACCGAAGCGCAAAAAATCTATGATGCGTTCGTCTTTACAGCAGGCGACGAAGGACCGGCGGTCGGAGATGTCTTGAACAAATTCGAAGACTACTGCAATCCGCGCAAGAAAGAGGTATTCAAGCGACACCAGTTCTGGAGCCGAGATCAGCATGAATACGAGACGGTAGATCAGTGGCTCACCGAGCTTCGCACAAAGGCGGCCACACGCGGTTTCGGTGACCAGAAGGATGAGCTTATTTGCGACAACATTGTATTCGGAGTCAGAGACAGTCGAGTCAAGGAACGACTTTTAAGAGAAGCAAATCTGACGTTGCAGTCTGCATTGGACATCTGCAGGGCCGCAGAGACAAGCACTTACCAAGTCAAAATGATGACTAAAGACGCCACGCGAGTAGAGAGCAACTCGATGTCAAGAAGTTCGCAACGTACTAGCCGGCCAATACCTGTCCAAGCAGCAGAAAAGCATGGAAGGCAAGAAAGACGGCACCATGCAAGTACTGTGGCGGCTATCACGCGCCTCGACAATGCCGGCATATGGTAAGACTTGTGCTAATTGTCATAAGCGCAATCACTTGTCAAATATTTGCCAGCAGGGAGCCAAATCCGGCTACAAACGGTCAAAAGCGGTCAACAGCTTGAGCGAAGCTGAGGATACCCAAATTGACACTGACGATTCGGATGACAGTTTGCTTATGGGTGTTTTATCCATTGGGAAAGTCGCGGTCAACGACGACTGGACGGAGAAGCTGTCACTAGTGCCGACTACAATGAAATTCAAGTTAGATACCGGAGCCAGGGCAAATGTTCTGCCTTGTCGAAGTTACCAGAGAATCCTACGAACGACAGGCGGCTCAATGGCAATTAAAAACCGCTGACACGAACAAAGATAGTGTTAGTGGGTATAGGCAGTGGCAAGATTTGTCTTAGAAAAATCACTACAATAGAGTGTACTGTCAAGTCACCAAAAATCCAGGCTACAAACTGTCTTTCTTTCTACGCAACAGACGAAGATATCGCTATTCTTGGCAGTCAGTCGTGTCAGGAATTGAACTTAGTGAAAAGGATAGACAGCTTCAAGCCAGCACACGGACAGAAAGAAGCCTCTAGCACAAGCAGCAAGGAGGGTCTGATGAACAGGTACCACGATGTTTTCAAAGGGTTAGGATCCTACGAAAGATCTTACCACATTCAACTGAAGGAAGACGCAGTACCCGTGATACAGTCAGCCAGGAAGTATCCCTTCGCAAAGAGACAGAGACTGGAACAAGCCCTACGTCCATTGCTAAGTCAAGGCGTAATAGCTAGCAGACGTAGAGGGACCGACAGAATGGGTACACAATCTAGTTGTCACAGAAATGAAGAATGGCTCATTAAGGCTGTGTCTAGATCCAAGACCACTTAATAAGGCAATCAAACGTGAGCATCACGCAATCCTCACAGCTGGAGATGTGCAAGCACAACTGGCAGGCAAGAAGATATTTACTGTGGTGGATACGAGAGACGCGTTCTAGCATGTTAAGTTGTCAGAACCATCAAGCTACCTGTGTACCTTTGGCATCCCATGAGGCGGAAGCGTTTTCTACGCATGCCGTTTGGCCTGTCTTCGGCCAGCGAGATATTGCAGCAACGAAATGACGATACGTTTGGGGATATTGACAACGTCCACGTCATCGCAGATGATTTGAGTATTGCAGGAAAAGATGAGCAAGAACACGACACGGCTCTCCTAGCAGTCATGGAGAGGGCAAGAGCCAAGAACGTAAAGTTCAGTCGGGGCAGACTGCGGTACAAGATCAAGCAAGTAAAATATATGGGGCACCTCATTGGAGAAAATGGGCAACAACCAGATCCGGCAAAGGTGGAAGCTATCAACGCCATGCCTATCCCAAAAGATCACAAAGGTATGCAACGACTACTGGGCATGATCAAGTATCTGGCGCCATACATTCCCGGAGAGTCGGATATCACTGCACCTCTAAGAGAGCTGCTCAAGAAAGACGTCATTTGGCAATGGTCAGAGCAGCATAACAAATCACTGGATAAGGTAAAGACAATTCTTACCAATCAGCTTTTACCAGCGTATAATGTGGCTCAGCCGATGAAGATTCAGGCAGACGCATCACAGTCCGGTCTGGGAGCATGCCTCATCCAGAATGACAAGCCTATAGCCTATGCGTCAAGGACTCTAACATCAGCTGAAAGTGCTTATGCACAGATAGAAAAGGAAATGCTTGCTATTACATGTGCTTGTAGGAAATTTCATTTCTACATTTACGGGAAGTTGACTCAGGTAGAATCGGACCACAAGCCCCTGGAGTCAATAATGAAGAAACATCTTGGGTCTGTTCCTCCTCGCCTTCAGCGCATGATGCTGCAGCTGCAACGATATGAGTTGGACGTGCGCTATACATCGGGAAAGGCAATACCAGTAGCAGATGCACTGTCTCGAGCACAACTCCCGACAACTGCAGACGCGGATGACAGGATGAATTCAGACATAGAAGTCATCGTTCACGCAATCACTAGCTCACTTCCAATGAGTGAGACTCGAAGAGATGAACTACAAAGAGCAACAGCTCAAAATAAAAATTTGCAAGCTCTCAGAAACGGTATCTTTTTAGGATGGCCAGATAATATCAAGGCAGTCCCATCCATCTATAGTCAGCCAGTTTTGGACCATCAGAGAAGAGTTGCACGAGGCTGACCAGATGTTATTCAAAACCACAAAAGTTATAATCCCAACCATCTTTCGATCAGAAATGCTCCGGAGAATTCACGAAGGTCATCAAGGGGCAGAGAAATCTAAAGAACGGGCACGAGCAGTAATGTACTGGCCGAACATGAACAACGAGATTGAGGATTACGTCAGCAAGTGCACCACCTGTCTGCGATTTAGGCGGTCGAATACGGAAGAACCACTCAAGCAACACAATCTGCCAGAGAGACCGTGGCAAATGATAGCTGCAGACATTATGACATTCAAACGGCGAAATTATCTCATAGTATTGGACTACTACTCCAAGTACGTGGAGGTACCACTCCTACCTGATAAAACAGCAAAATCAGTCATTGCGGCGCTAAAATCTATATTTGCTCGACACGGTATACCGGACAGACTCATTTGTGACAACATGCCATTTGCCAGCCGTCGGGTACATTTGTTTTCCAAAGAGTGGGGTTTCAAGATAACCACCTCCAGCCCGGAGTATCCCCAGTCCAATGGTTTAACGGAAAGGAATATGCAGACCATAAAGCAGCTCATGCGTAAATGTCACTACGAAGGGTCGGACCCATATTTAGCACTGCTAAATTACCGGAGTACACCAATACCTGAGTTAAAAGCGTCTCCAGCCCAACTTTTTATGGGTCGCAACCTGAAAACAAGACTACCTACTGCGTCGGCACTGTTGCAACCAGGCATTATCACCAACATCTCTAAGAATCTAAGGGCACGACAACATCCTCAAAAGTATTACTACGATAGACAAGAGCAGCCAATCCGTGAGCTGGAAGCAGGAGAGGTAGTTCGTATACAACACGACAAGCGGTGGGAACCCGCTGTGGTACCTCAGAAGCACACTGCACCCAGATCAAACTTTGTCACTCAAAACGGGCGCAGCCTTAGAAGAAATCGCCGACATATTCATCCGACACTGAGATCACCACTCAATAAAAATCAGGAACCAGCTTTGGACGATTATTTACCGAGAGTGAACACAAGCAGCCAAACTGACAAACCGAGACCTTGCGCAATCGACGACAAGGAAAAACAACCAACCCTGGAAACCTAAAAGACCTCCAGCGGGAGAGAAGTTAGAAGGCCAAAGAAACTGAATGAATATGTCTAAGACAATGTTGCTAAAAATTTGAAGGAGGGAGATGTAACAGACACAGGCGTGTCTGGTTAATTAGGTAATACAATTAGGCTTTTATATGTGACTAGAACAGTTGTTGATGAGTAGTCTTCAGTAGCAGAGTCTAGTGAGCGTAAGCTGAACGTATAATATAGTACTGGTAACATTACAAACTGTAGCTAACCAAAGAATCAATTCTACGTGCTATGATACACAACTGCTCGCGACTGTAGACACTCAACTGCACAACTGCAACAACCTGCATCTGAATCCAGCGCTAAAGCTGTGTCTCTAAATATATAGTCTACCCTCGGCATGCCGCAGTCATTATCCGATTGAGTCACATGTGACTGTGATCACAGTCATCCATTGAGTCACAGTCACCATTCGGCAGTTCTAGGAGTCAGTCATCATCCGGTTGAGTCACAGTCATCATACATCCGGCTTCTTCGATTCAGTTATCATCCGACTTCTTCATAGTCATCTTCCGCCACGGGTGCAACTGTCACGAGATATTCGTTCTCTAGCTAAATGCAAATGTACAATAGATGTTCGGGAACAGAGAGTACTTTAGTTTGCATTACGATCGCGAATCCTGTAGCTTGAAAGCAGTCTGGGACGGCGAGGAAAGCACAAGGGTACACAAATCACCGGGGTCCGAAATCACCAGCAGCTTTGCATCATGGCCGGTGATATGTGTAACTTACCCGACATGAGGTCTGGAGCATCGAGTCGACGGTCTGGAATCACGAGCAAAGCACGAAGGTACACAAATCACCGGGTGCACTGATCCCCGTGACAAAGCTACTGTCTGCCCTTTGTTCCGTTTTGCGATTTATTCTTGGAATTCGTTTTGATCTTGCATGCTCTCAAAGCAGAAATGGTTCAGTTGAGCATGAGGACCAACCAGAGCATTCTCAACATCTCGAATGTTGTTAGGGACTCTGTCTTTGCTGATTTTGCACGACAGTCACATCTGCGATGTTGACGATTACATCTCCTCTAGTTGACTCATGCGTGTGTGTCTGCAATGATCAAACAGGCGTGTCCAACTAACCGGTACCAAACGTACTGAATGCACATGCATGTTGTTTACAGCTAGTTCAACAAAGCAGTCATATATTGGTATCAAAACATGTCTGTTCTAGTAGAATTCATGGCGACCAGCAAGACCTCTGAAACACACCTCTTTTAGTTTAGTTACATAGAGACGAGGCTGTGATCTGTTTGACAGTAATGAGAGGATACACTCTACCTAGCCGGTTAGCAAGGGCCGTAAGCCTCCCACCCAAGTCTAGCGTGACTGTGCCCTCTCGACATGTCCCTTTTCGCGATTGCTTCATCACATGCTCCAGCTGTCAGACCCGCGGCAGAAAGGTAGGCTGTCCCGTGTGTGTCCTTGCGCTCAGGCCAACAATATGACATTGTGTTACATTAGTACACACGGTGAAGCTAACGCACGTACTGTACTGAGAGGCGGGTGCAGGATCGTAGATCAAGCGAAAGACACTTTATTACTATATGTGCTCTGCTATATACACTACGATACCGGAAGCACGGGATCACATATCTAATTATAAGCTATTCTTAGGTACACTCTACACTACGTCCCTTTCTTGGGACACATGTCCTCATGTGAGCTAAAGCAAAACAGTACACACTAAACAAAACGAAACGACTAAACAAGAAGCGAACGAAAAGACAGGATGAACAAGCAAACGTCATAAATCTGCAAACAGTTGTGCCGGGATACCAGCAGTACTGCGAGCCAATCAGAGTACGTAACTTAGCTATTTGTGACGAACAAAGATGCTCGTTGACAAACGTAGAAGCACTTGCTTGCCTAAGTGATGAAGAGCTGTTTGGATGATCGAGTACGTCCGAGGCAGGTGAGTCAGTAAGAACGCAAACACGGTCAACATGACCAGTATGGTCGACGGAAGCAGCAGTGCCATCCTGATCAGTAAAAAAGGCGAAATAGAGAGTGTGGCTTTTTGACTTGGACGAGGGCCGCCAAATGTGACAGTGCCATTCTCGTAGCTAATGACGGCGCAGACAATTCGCAAAATGTCGGAACCCAAGAGAACAGGAAATGCATAAAGTCTTGGACTACCGAGAATGAATGAGTAATCCTCTTATCGCCAACAGACAACGTAAATTGTGTTTGACCAACCACATAAATTTGACCACCATCCACCGCAATGAGCGTGCGTGGAACAGCTGACGGCTGTGTGACGTCACGACCGAGACCTTCGACAAGAATATGAGAAACAAGCGAGGCAGCGAAGTACAGTTCCGTCAACATTGAGGCGACAAGTGGGAACAGCTGGAAGTGGAGCATTGAGAATCTCTGAACTAGACTCCTCGTGGGGCGCTGTGGTGGTTGAGTGAAAGAACTTGAAACGGATGAAGGATCAGAAATCGCGTTGTGAATCAACGAAGCGAGCAGTAGTGGCGACAGGTGTTTCAATTGCGGTAGGAGCAACGCATGTTTGACTAGACTGAGGTTGAGACTGGAAACGAGAAGCGGTTTCTCGTGCCAGACATTTGCGGCACTCGGCGATGCGATGTCTATACTTATGACAGTAGAGGCATTCACCACGGAACCCGGAAGCTGTAGAACCAGACTGGACAAAACCACGAGAAGAGGATACGGGGGATACCGCAGTCGACTGTTGTGACTGAAGGAGCTTGATGACGTGACCTTGTTGTGCCAATAATTGTGATTGCTGAGTAACGAGTTGTTGAAGCAAAACAGTGGCGTGGTCAGAAGGCGATGAAAGTACCGTAGCAGGTGGCTGTTGCGGTTGACCATCAAACGAACATTGGACTTCCATTGACAGCGAGTGACCGCAAAGCACTCAGCTGTACAGTCAGGTGGAGGATGTGGGCTTCTTTCACGTTTCAAAATCCTTTTCAACTTTCTCCGCACTTCGAATGGCTTCTGCTAAAGTACTCGGTTGATCTCTTTTCAATTGGATTTGAAATTCCGGGCGAAGGACCTCCTGATACCAAGTGACCACCACGAGGTCGGATAGCGCCAAGACCTGAGCCGTGTGCAACTGCAGTAAAGTACGGCGAAAACGAGAGCTGTACCCCGAAACGGTTTCATGTCTGCCCTGACAAAGAGACATCAATTTTCGAGTATAGTAACACACCGGATCCTTTGGCTCAAACCGAGTGTGCAGGAACGATTCAAATGAGTCCCACAACAGGTCTGTTTCTGGAGTTACTGCAACAAACAAGCGATACTCTGCACGAGCACGACCAGCCAAAGCTACCGCAGCATGTCGAAGTTGAAGTTGGGGCAACCAGCGTTCAAGTTGTGCCACTGAAATGACTTTGAAAAGTCAACTGTCCAAATCTTCTCCGTCGTCACCCTAAAACTTGTCCATTTGAACTGGAACCAGCGAACGGCGAGGTGCAGGATCCAGACGGTGAGAGTGGACAGTGTAATATAGTGACTGTGTACTATGATACTGACTCTCTAGGCTAGTCACGCAATACTAAATGTACAAGTACTGTGTCTGCTTATATACTAGTGCTATTCGTACAACGCATGCGCAATGTAGTCTACTCCTCTTACATCCCCTTTCCAAAAAATCTCTAGTTAAGCTAGCAGTAAAGTCTAGACAACGTAATCCTTGAGGTAAGCAGGATTTTTCACATCTCGTTTGCTGCGGACGACATTCGTTGTTTCTGTGTGTTTGGAGATCGTTGCGGGTGTATTCTGTTTTATTGTGATGTCTTCATCTGTGCTGTTTGTTATTTGGGTTTTGTTGTTGCTGGTACTGCTCGTAGATGTTTTCTATTTCTGCAAAGAAGTCGTCCGTCTTTTGTAGTGACTTCATAGGATCGGATGCTTATTTGTCTCTGAACGGTCGCTGGTTTCCACTTGTGGTCTTAGGCGTTGAGTGGTTGTATGTGGACAGCTTGACCAGGTTGTAGGCGAGGCAGATCCTTTGCTGTCTTGTTGTAGTAAAGTTACTGTAGTTATCGACTGTAATCAGATAATGCTGATCTGAAAGCGTAAAGATATCCAGTCCGACTTTTCTCCATGTTCTACTTGGGATTTAGTGTGGTGTTAGCGTTTCCTTCTGCTGCTGTGTACTAAGGGCTTGACAAACTTTGCATTGGCTGACATAAGCTGCAATGTCAGCAGTCATACCTGGTCAGAATATGCATTCCCTGGCTCGACGTTGACATCCAACTATGCCTAGATGTGAGCTATGTATACGTATCTTTTGCAAGGTATTTGCTCTCATCGATCTTGGTAGGACACATCTATCATCTCTGTATATAATGTTATGTTGCACAACTAGCTCATCTCGATAGCTGTAATATGGGAGTAAATCGGGTGAAAGTTTGTTCTTGTTTGACCATCCTTGTAAAATTATAAGCTTGAGCTGTTGCAATGTAGGGTCTTTCGCTGTTTGTTCTTGGATTTGTGCTATTGCCTCTTGCGTTAGAGGTATGTAATCCGCCATGTTGATATGTTCGATTTCAATTGCAACGTTGGTCTGTTGGTGTACCACTTCCAAATGGCTGGACGATGGTCCTTTGTCAGTAGGTAAATAGGCTCGGGACAGTGTATCAACTACAAACATCTGAGTACCACGCTTGTAGGTAGCTGTGATGTCGTAACGCGGTAGTCTGAGAAGCATCCTTTGCAGTCGTTTTGGTGTCTTCTGTAGATGTTTCTTGAAAATAGTTTCTAAAGGTTTGTCATCAGTTTCTATCGATACTGGTCTTCCGTAGGCATAGTGGTGAAACCTTTCCATCCCAAAGACGATTGCAAGTAATTCTTTCTCAATTTGAGCGTAGTTTTGTTCTGTCGTTGTCAGAGCCCTACTTGCGTAGGCTACCGGCTTGCCTGCTTGCATGAGAGCTGCTCCCACACCTGTTTCTGACGCATCGCACTGTACTGTTGTCAGCTTAGCCGGGTCAAAGTATTGCAGGACGTGGGGCTTCAGTAATAGCGTTTTTTAATTTTCTGGAAAGCTTTGTCGTGGATATCAGTCCAATTCCATGCAGCATTCTTGTGCGCAAGATGACAAAGTAGCTCACACAAATCAGTCAGATTGCTAAGAAAGCGCGAGAGGTAATTAACTAGTCCTTTTATGCGCTGCACTCCATGAAGGTCTGTAGGCTTCTGCATATTTAGTATCGCTGCAAGTCTGCTGGGTCGGGCTTCAAACCGTCGGCTGTGAGCAAATGTCTAAGACAGGCAACTTTGCTTTGCCTAAACTTGAGCTTGTCGGCATTGATGCGGATTTCTTTGGAGCGGCATCGCTGAAGTAGTCTGTGGAGTTTGAGGTCATGGTCTGCTGTTGCATCATCCATGTTACTTCCTACTCCAGTGATCAGGATGTCATCGGCAATTGTATGCACTGCTGGCATTCCGTCTAGGGCTTCGTCTGGTCGTCGCTGGAATACTTCCAGTGCAGCTGAGATACCAAAAGGCATCCTCTTCCATTTGTAGCGTCTAAATGGCGTCTCAAAAGTCGTAAGTTAGCGAGATTTTTCATCTAATTTAACATGCCAGAATCCATTACTTAAGTCGCAGACGCTGAACATCTTGGCTTGCGATAATTCAGGCAGCAGGTTATCGATGGTGTTCATCGGATAGTGACTGCGTCTTAGTGCCTTGTTTAAGGGCTTGGGATCGATGCACAAGCGGAGTTCTCCGTTCGGCTTCTTGACGGCGACAAGGCTAGATATCCACTCGGTTGGAGTGTCCACTCGTTCTATCAAGTCTAGTCGTTCCAGTCGCTGCAGTTTGTCTTTCAACTGTGCTTGTATAGCAATGGGCATTTTTCTTAGAGGCATTTTTACAGGTGGTACCGTGGGGTCAACATCTAAATGTAGCATTGCAGGCAGTTGACCAACATTGCTGCTATCGAAAACATCTGCGTATGTTGCAAGATGTTGCTTCAAGTCAGATGTGGTGTCGGTGGTTGTCAGCGGTTTGCAAGAACCAGCTGCTGTCTGTTCGTGTTGGACAGAACGTACATGGTCGAAGTGTACGCTAATAACTACTAGTCGCTGCGTCGCTGCTGCTCCTAACAGAGAGAGGTAGCTGCTTCGTTGTCTGCAACGACTACGAATTCCTCAATGTGTTTCTGCTTCGTTTTGGAATTGATGATTGGCAAAGTACACCTACCCAGAGTTTTCAGTCTGCTCTTGTTGTAAAGAGACTTTGTCAGATTTTTGTAGAACTGTCCCTGGAGGTGTTTCCGACTTCCTGATAGCATTGCACGGAGCACCTTTGTCTAATTGTAGACGTATTGGGCACCCACAGACTCTCATTGTGACGTACAGTTGATTGACACGTGTCTCCTGGCTTTTAAAGAGAATGGGCTGTATCCGTGTTTCTGGTATCGGTCAGTGTGATTGTCATTAGGCAATTGGATTGGTCTGGCTCCTCGTCTTCCATAGAGGGAATGCGGTACTGTTGTTTTAGTAACGCAGTCTTCGTTTGTGGTTGTTTATGTTAGCAGACGTAAGCAAAGTGGATTGCTTTGCCACACTTGGAGCATGTTTTGCCCAGTGCAGTACATTGTCTTAGGCCTTTGTTATGTCGTCATTCACAATACTGACATGTCTGCGATACCCTAGCGGTTACCGTGGATTGTCTCCTCTTGTTGCGTGTGCTGTACGCGGTCAGTGCATGAACATCATCACTGAAGCTAATGACTTTGGCTTGTGCGGATATCGACTCTGCGGCACGGCATATGGATATCGCGGTCGCCAAAGTTAACTTAGCTTCTTGAAGCAGTTTCTGACGGGTGTCATTGTTGCGTATTCCGTGAGCTATCTTGTCGCGCAACAATTCATCTTGGGTCGCACCATAATTGCATGCACGATTCATGCTTTTTAGCGAAATTAGGTAGTCATCAAAAGGCTCACCTTGCTTCTGCGCTCGCTGCGAGAGCTGGTACCGTTCGCAGATCACGTTTGTTTTGCTGGAGCAGTACGCTTCCATATGGCGAAGCACTACTGCCATATTATTTATATTTTCACCTTCTGCGAAGGGCAATGTGTCCAGAACCTCGAGAGCTTCTGCCGGCAGGCATTGCTGGAAGGTCGCCACTCGCTCCTCGTGCGATCTTTTGGTCAGTCGGGACGAGACCTCGAAAGGTTCCCATCTTTTGCGAAACGTTCGCCAGTGTTGTGTCACGTTGCCTTTTATATTCAATCTCTCCGGCAACGGCACTGTCACATTCGTCAAATGAACAATATCGCGTGGCTCTGGTGACTCTCGTACTTGCATAGCCGTAGACACTGTTGCTCATAAACAGTCTGCTGCGAGTTACTGCACTTCTGACACCATGTAATATACTGTACTATGATATTTACTCTCTAGGCTAGTCACGCAATACTAAGTGTACAAGTAGTGTGTCTGCTTATATACTAGTGCTATACGTACAACGCATGCGCAATGTAGTCTATTCCTCTTACACTCTACAGCTGTGTTGAGTCATAGATAGCAACACTATAGTATACGCGCTGCTCTAATCATCTTTGCGTCATTGCAACACCTAGACAATTGGCAGTATCCGCTTTTGTGACAATTTGGCACACATGTAACTATACCGTAACGATGAGCGCATGCGCAGAAAGCGTGACAAGTCGTCGAGTCTCTAACTACACGTTGTATACGATACACGTACATGTATGTAACAGGCACGCAGGGGCGCAGTTAGGGTTCGCGAACGCAAGAAATTTTAAACATGGGGCTGCGTCATGCTGTTACGACAGACAATGGTTGAAAGTTAGCAGAAAACAAGTGTTTTGAAAGCTAGCACAAAAATTGAGTTACGCTCTTCTAGCTTAGCTATAAATTTAGAAGGTCATCATGCACGATTGTCCGTTCCATAAGATCTTTTGTATACGTGCCGAGTACTGAACGTACATAGCCTCGCCCCTGGGGAGAGGCTAGTGAACACAACCGAGCAGTCAAACTCAGCAACTGTCTCTAAATAGAGTTTTCAAAATTGTAGATTGGGATAGTACCCAGTTTTCTCGCACGCTTATTAATTGTATGTTTACGTCCTCGACCACGTGTTGGCGTTAACGCGCCAGTACGCGTGACACGGTGACGGTGGTCCAGCAAGTGAATATATTGGCGTGTGTGAGAGGACTGGCTAGAAGTCTACTAGGCACCCACATCAATACTAGTTAATAGAAGGCTCTTGACAAGATCAGAGAAAGTTATTTAATTAAACCAGCCGAGCGTGGCTTTACAATTCTCTATTTCCCGTTGTGGATGGGAACTAAAAAACACCCCGTGGTTTACACGTACGTGACCACTATAGCTGCTATCCCCACCGAAACTATGGCTAATTACATTATGCATACATTAACCTTGTATGTATGCGTATGATCCGAGTTTACGCTGTAAACATAAGTTGGAGGGTCAGAGATACTGTTATCTAGGAATATCATATACTTTGTCGCAGATACTGCACGGTGTACCTATATTGACTAGTAAACGTTGACATCGCCGTACCTTTCCTATCACCAAATCTAGTTCCAACCGTGGGCGAAATTCGTGGGCGGACTTTCTAACTAACACTCATCGCTGTGCATCTAGACCGCTGCAAAATTTGCTTGACGCTGCATGCAGCGCCCTAGCGCCAGATAGGCATCCCTGGTACGCTCCTGCTCCGCTACATGCATGCAGGGCCATGCTATAGCTCGCTTGGTACTTCATGGTGCTGCCCACTACAAATTAATACAAGCACTAAGAGGTCTTTCCTCTGCAATGAGAAGACTTATTTATTAAAAGATATTTTCAGCACAGCTCTGGACAAGCAAGGCTAAATCGATCACTTTTAATATTTAGAGTCTAGACAATAGTTAAACATTAATAGAAAAGGGACGCTTTCGACTCGAACGTCACGGCTTGTGTTGTAAACGGTAGCAAACATCGTCTGGAACAGGTAACGTATTATGTTCTGAAGTGTGTAAAACAAAAGTTATTCAAAATTGTACTTATGTATGTGACTAATCATATTATAATCACGTGATAAAATAACTCCTTTTAACGCGCGTTATGCCAGACAACTGATTCCGCCGTCCCTATATTTTCTATGGAGATCAGCCAGTTCAATAATTCGCTTTGCTGCATGCTTCGGAGCAGAAAGTAAAAGTAAAAACAGCTCGAGACCTCTAACGATAACTGGCATGCTAGGTTTCTGCTAAGTTGTAATCACTAATCAATTAAATCAAAAATTTAAAAGACAACTATGATGGTTCAAAGGATAGGTGGGAGATATTCTCGCGTACTGTATGCGCCGCCGGAAAAAGACGCGAAGGAGTTCGAGACAATATTCGCTCTAGATTGCAGATGGCATGCACGTGTATGTATGTATATAAACGTCACCAAAACTCTGACTACATATACAAAAGACAAAGGTAAGCGCAGTTGACGATACCCATGCATGCTGCACGAAGGAGAGGGTAGTGCTATTTCTGTTCCTGCTACCTGCTATAGGTATGCTATTGTAAGTCAAAGCGAAAAACAGTCGACTCTAGGTTGTTTCAGCCTGGCCAAGCAAAAGTAGGTCTGGTGACTCTGGTTCAGAGATACAAACAGCGGCTATCATACATACTTGTGATACTTTACCAATACCCTAACTGCCAGTCGTATACACATGCTTTACCAGTATGTGTGGAGTATTCCACTAGGTCAAAGCATGCGCAGCGCCGAGTAGGTTTTTGGCGTTGCAAATATATCTAGATACCATTTCAAACTTGGGTATTTCTGAGCTTAGCAAATTTTTGTATTTGCTCAAATATTAATTGTCTAAACTCAAATATAGACATGCATGCTTTAGTACGTCTTTTCACTGTAACGTGCAAGATGGCAGTCCCTGCCTACATACCATGTAGATGCATATGGCACACCAGATAGAGTCACAAAGCTCTCTGCCGTACAGCTCCATGCAAGCAAAATAGCCATGGATCTATGCGCACAAATTTCTCTGACCATGCAGGATTATTAGTAAACATGTAACTGTTAACTAGCTTTTACAAAACACTACTACTAATACTTGTTGAGCTACTAGGATGGTAAATGTAGTGCGCCCTATATCTATCCGGGTCCACCCCACAGGTTCTGCCACCATGCAGTTTCTGTGCGATTGTTCTCTAGAGGGGTGAAACGTGCACCAGCAGTCTGACTCTGTACATCTTGAGATGAATCTTGTCTGTACTAATGTCATTATACTGCACGACTCACGCAAATATGGTGTACTGCAGAGCCAACGAAAGTGCAGTTTCCTAGAATTTTCTTCGCAAACTCGTCATTTCTATACTATCGTCGAAATCGGTCTTTTTCGCGAGGTTACAGTCACAAGGAGATAACCTTGTTATAGCCTGGCGTTTCATAAACTTTAATTAATTAATTGCCTTGACTAGAAGCTAACAGTTCAATTAACTAAAGAAGACGTCTGTTTTTAATTTTATTATTTGTTAGCTATCAAACATATGATTATCATGCGGTTCTTATTTAATATACAAACTGCAGGTTTCTAACTCCGTTCACTTCACTACTTTCTCTACTAAACTGTGTTTGGCTAAAGGTTGTTGATTTTGTCCAATATCGTCGTCTTTCGATTCGTTTCCCTTTGCAATGGCACATGATTTCTATCTCGTTTCGAACACTTCTTACGCCAAACGTGTAGAGAAAGCTGTTTAATGCAATGCAAATGTCAAGCAATATGACTGTGACCATTTGAGCCACCTGTACACCACCACTAGCAACATCGAGCTTCAGCAACAGAACGACGACAAACGGTGCCGTAAACACAACGTTGCTCAGCAGAATAACGAAAGCGATTCTAAACGCCTGAGCTTCAGTTTTGTTAAAGTGAGCGTGGGCGTGGGTGTTTGCAATCTGACTGCCAGAAATCGGTTCAACGTACATCAGGGCCCGTCTCGTCAACGCTTTCTTATTGATAATATAGATAATAACACAATAGCAAAAGATGATTAATCCGGTAGGAGCGAGTATTCCCAGCACAGCCCAAAACACCACAAAACTGTATGATTGCACAGGGTCGATGTAACACAGTATCTTCTCGCCAGTGTCACTCTCTGCTTGGTACACAATATCTCCCCATCCCGCGACTCCAGGTATACAGACGAGCATCGGAAGAAACCATGTCAAGGCTATAATGACTCTACCTTTTCTGTGATTCAGTCTCCTACTTAAGGGTCTCGTCATCACATCACTGCGATCGATTGCTATGCCTACCGATCCCCACATAGCAGCCGAAAGAGGATAGAGAGAGAAGAAGAGCACCACTCTACAGAAAGACTGTGGCGGAGAGTAGTCGACGGCGCTAATAATCATGGAAACGATTGAAAATACGAACGCCGTCGTACCTCCCAGTAGAGAAATAGCAGCCAGGTTGAAGACAAACATGTTGGTGACGGTTCTCGTCTTGGGCGAACGGCAGGCGACCATCAGAGTGAGAAAGCAGAGAGTCGTGGCGACGACGGTGATCGCACAGACGAATGACGTGTAGGTGTAGTATTCCCAGCGAGAAATAAAATGAGGGAGGAACGGACTGAGGACTAGGTTTGTGTCGTTCTCTGTTGTGCAGCTGCTCATGGCGTCTCGTAGTCGGAATTTCGAGCCCCCGGTAGGGTTAGTTCAAGGAAACGTAAGAAGGCTAAGAAAGCATTAGCCTCGTGTAGACCCTCCCGCGCAGTCGTGCCCAGTTCCCGTATACCATGACAACGCCGCGGTCTGGTATTGTACTGTGGATGTACTGTAGTACCACAACACTGGTGAGAACTACCAAAACACCGTAACCCAGGTCCAAAAATTTTCGTGACACCGTGTTTCCGATTGCTGCGGTCACACCATGCGGGCTTTCGCGGTCAGATGTTCAGACGTACACCCAAACGCGAATGTCAACTACTAGATCAACCTTGCTACGTTGCGGACAACTTAATTAACAATAACTAGAAAAGATTATGAGAGTCACACCCAATTGATAAAATTTTCAACTGCTTAATCAATTAAAACAACTATACATACATTGATATCATGGCCACACAAATATACATCAGCTACCAGACAGCTACTAGTAGGCAACCGGGTTATACAATTACCACACTTTCACTGACAGGCATATTGATAGCAGCACTTATTATTGGTACACTACTTCCTTCTCGCAATAGATAAGCCTAAAAGGCAACAAATAAACAACTGAGCATTTCTAACCAAAAAATTATCAGTAGCACCTTAATAGAGTCCGTAACACCAGCATCACTGTGACACTGCACTAGAGTTTCAAACGAGTACAAGAGTGAAGGTACAAGAAAAGGAACCTTGAGAGCAACTGTACTGACACACTTGCTGCCATATGTTATCATTCATTGTATTCTAACCTGGATCAGAGGGCGGGAAAGAGAATACAAATTATCATCATATCGAAATGCGATCAATAGCTTGATCAATGAGTTTGTAGATGACGTATTCTGCAGTTCGACTGTCATCTTGAATAATGGACCTATGCCCTGTACCTGCAGTGACACACGTGTAGTAACAAGGTAGTTGCATGAACAGAATTATCAAACTAACCCTTGCTGATAGCTTTACTGGTTCTGCTTGTGAAGAAGACACTGGATTGAGGCTGGAGTGTAGAGATTTGATGTAGCCCCTTGTTGCTTCAAGTTGCAATTTTACGAGATCTTTCTGAAACACTTGATGCATTTCTGCAATTAGACAGAAAAATGCTACAGCATCCCTAGAGCTCAAGTGTGTCTTGATTACAAGAAATAGTTTACACATAAAGACCAAATAGCTACAGCCTTCTGTGAGCGTCCATTAACCAAAATTAAGAAACAAATCATTGAGATAAAAGTGCTGCAACTAACAAGTCTGTTCTTCAAACACAGTGCAATTGCATCACAGTTGAAATGAGATGATGCAATACGAGTGAGTACTAACAATAATAAGCTTCAAGCTAAAGTTCAGATTTTGTATAACAGTGTCGATATCAAATACCAACCTACATAACCCACAAATTGGAGTCAACACTTACAGACAAAGTAGGCTGTATTGATTATCAATGTACGTTCTGGGAATGTGAGAAAATATGATGACGCTACAAAGTATTTCATATTTGGTAAATAGAACTAGTCAGTGTGTTCAAATAACTGCTGCAAGAAGCAATCAAGCTGTCCTCACAGCCGGCAGAGCAATCCAAAGTTGGGTGGGCCAGGTCTCGCATGGCCAAGCCCTGCTCACAGTACACCTAAAGTAGCTAATTTATTTAATCAGTTGAACGAATATTTCCGGAAGTGCTTGCTAGAAGTTCATTGGCAGGAAGTCTCATTATCAAACATTTTGTAGGCCATGGCCCACCTGGACCACCCTGCTCTGCCAGCCCTGGTTCTTATTTAATGCAAATGTGTCATTTCAGCAACATTGCAATGAAAAATGCAACAAAGAAAGTCGCTAACTATGAGTAGCTGGCTAATGATGGTAATGATGGTATAAACATTACAACATTAGGGTTAGACTACAATGTCATACCTATGCTATTTGCTCTCTCGCGATGAATTTGATCAACAGCCACTTTGCTTTTGCGAGGAATATTTAGCTTCACAGACTGAGAAGCAGGTGCGCCTGGAGCCAGTTCTCGTGCTTCAAAATTTGCTGTCCTCTTCAACAGTTTGATTATTAATCCACCACCTAAACAGCAACAAAAGGTAGAAACAAGTAATTAACCATATCCAAAACTCCTGCTTAATAATACAAACCTTTAGTAGTCATTATCAATGCACCGTCTTCACGACCAAACCGTCCAAATTTCATTGCATTGACAACATCCTAAAGGATGAGTTACTTGCATGCCCACAAGCATTACGAATGTAGCATTCACAAATACATACCTCACACTTCAGTACATTGACAAGGTATTTGTCCTTGTACAAGTGAACATCTCTGTTCTTCAGAGCAACCATTACTAAAATGTCCACAGTGCCACTATAGATATTCAAAAAACTATACTTGAGAACACAACTAACTTGCTTTAAATCCTCTTGCTTCATGCTGCATTAACTCAAGTGCAGTAATGTCATCAGGAAGATACACTGTCCACAGTTTCTTCCCCTGTCCAATATCAATGCATAATTTGAGATACCATATGCTGTACATTGACGAGTTGTGAAACTGCATATTTGCTAACCTTGGGTGAGTAGCACACAAGTGTTCTGTCCATACATGCGACAATGATGTTCTTACCAACTCGTTCCATTCCTACTGGTTGAGACGATAATTCAATGCAATACTTGGCAGTTTTACTCCCTCTGCAAAAATAATTAATAATAAGGAGTTAAGACAACTGACAAGAAACTGTAGACACGTTGCCTGCATTGCATGCATTAAATTCGAGCAAATAGACATACACAAACATTGCTAAGCACAAGAAAAACAAAACAAATACCTCTTTAAAGTGTAGATGTTGCCATCTCTACATGACACTACTATACTGTACTCCACGTCGAATAGCCCACCAACAGACATGAAAGCAGGCACACTTGGAAGTGTCATCTAAATAGAAAACAACAACTGCAAAATATGTCTAATGCAAATGAAACATAATTCTCACTGTCGCCAAAATAGTAAATGCTTGGGGGTCAAGTATAAATACATGACTTGCTTCTGTTCCAATCACCAGACAACTAATAGCACTCTCTTCACTGTGTGTTTTCTTGAGTGTGTTGATGCAAGTGATCACAGTCTGCTTCTTCAACACCATGTACTTGTGCTGACTCACAAATGCATCCATGTCCTCTGGAGGCAACTGGAGTAGCCTGCACACATGTATAATGTTATTTCCTGCCACTGTTGCTTCATAGTAAACCTCAGTACAACCCAACAGTCAGTAACATTAAACACTATGGCCAACACTTAAAGACGTATATGACTACATTACATAGTATGGAAGTCGTACTAATTACAACTGTTTCAAGCAAACGTCAAGTTTGATCAGCATTGAGATAATAATGTAGCATCAGTAACCTTATTGCAACTTCAACAAGCAATCTCCTTCCAGCTTCATGTATGTGAACCATTCTCAGTCCCAAATCCAAAAGTTTTTGAAAGAGGGGTTGATCTGCTAGCAGTCATAGTGTTAACTAATCCTCTCTCAAAATCGTTTATTTCTGAAAGTTGACTACTAAACTGCTGAGCTAACTATAGTATACAGTATGCAAAATAATGCAATCACATGTAGAATTAAAATACACAAATCAGCAGCATTAATCAAACTGTTAAGTACAAAATGGTCCACTGTGTTTAGTGTGCATAACCTTGTGAAACTGACATTAAGACTATTGAGAATGACCAAAGGTTCAAAGAGCCCATCTGTGGTAGCAAAAGTAGAACCTTTTGTGAAATCTGACCAGATAAAGCGTGCAAGGGCAGCAGCCATCACATACAAATTTTCTTACTAGATGTCTGGGTGCGAGGATACTCACTCCCTTCCTTTCATCAGTAATGAACCATGCCTATTGGAAAAGAGAGATTGTAACCTCCTGAACCCGTATCTATATCTGGGCTTGATTCTATGTGATGGTTACCATTGCTAACAAAGTACCAATAGAAAGGAAACAAAGATGTGAAGTGATCGACATGGATACAAAGAGGCAACTCAACTGTCTGTTCCATTTCTTCTGATACAACCGTAATGCGAAACCCACAACAAACATAACATGCAAACTGTGTAACTGTTGGAATAAAGAAGAATTAATTAAGTAAATGTTTTATTGTTAGAAATCAATGAGTCAAATGTTTCTGAGCAACCAAGTAACTTACTAAAGTACAGTTATTGTATTTTGTTTCACCAGCATACCTCAAAGATCGAACTGTAAGTGAATGTTCTCCAACTTCATTCCTTGCAGCAAACAGAGAAATAAGTACTAGTCAATTGTAAGTTACATTGTTGATATACTTTAGTTCAATCAATTTTTGTTTCAGTATGTTGATATCAATAATGCCCTGTGTAACAAGACACTTGTCTACATATTATCACAAAGTTAACATAATAAGCAGCACACCTCTTTCACTTGATTCCACACATATGTCTCAACAGCATTCACCTGTAATACGACTTGCAATTAATAAAGATCATAAGTAGGCTTTTTATACGACTGCGAATGATTATTAGAGGCACAGAAATGACTGCTACACTTGAGACTACATTATGGATTCTTATATCTAGAATAAGTAGCACAAAGACAAGCACAAGTTTGCATGGTAAGTTAGTTAATTAACTAACTGGCACCATACTATCTATAATAAGAAATCATAACAACAAACAACAACAAAAAACTACAACAACAACAAGCACAAACTGTGTAAACTTGTACTAATGATTGCAAGTGACCAGTAAAACTTGCAACTTAATATACTAAAATGTACCAGTGCATTACAAAACAGAAATGATATGCAAACATGCCATTGGTTTACAGACACTTCTCCTACTAGCAGTGTGCAATATTTCTCCAGTAAAATGAGATATACCTGTAGAATCTGGTCATAATAACTACACCCTTTAACAAGCAACAACTGAGAATACAACGAAATGCAAACACAAGCGTCTATAGGACATATTAAACCTTGTAGAAAGTAACTGCAGTAGATACCAAGTAGCAGTTATTAGCAGTTAAAGTCCTGACCATAATACAAAATGCCAATCAAGTCGTTCTATCAAGTTATCATATACAGAGGTATCTTCATTTAATCGTGATGTCACACCCTGTAAATATCTAAGTTACTAGAGTTCTTTCTACAGATTTACTCTCTCGTTTAAACTATGATCACGCCTGAAGACAGCGTACAAATATTTCATCTTGTAGACAGTCTTTGCATTCATTCGTCACCAACCTCTAGTGGAGGAGTCGTAAACTTGAAATAAGGTCTGGAGTTCTTGTATATGTATATAAATGGTCCAGAAGCTACAGCTACAGCTGAAAAGACAAAATTAACATTAACTGAAAATCATACATGTTGTTAAGATTGGCTTTACCTGGTATTAGCGGTTCATTTTGGTCCATATAAAACGTACATACTCCAGTTGGCAGATCAACGATAGCACTTTCCATGTGCAGAGCTGTTCCTGCAAGAAATCACAATGAACTGTAAAGTAGGTTGTGAGAACATTACTTGGTGTCATTGTACCTTTATACACTTTCAGTTTCATGTTGTATCTTCCTGTCCCGAGATCAGCAACCAGTAGCTTGTGATCACCATCAGCATTCAAATCAGATAAAGCTGCAACAATACGTTACTTCACACAGTCTGTATTCTGTATCGACTTCATTTGCTTTTTATGATTAACGAATATTGATCAATGAAAGGACAAAAACAAGCTTTACTAATTAAGTCATAAACAAAAAATAAAGTGCTGTGACACTAAACTAAACTTATATGTGTATTCATTCTAAACTATGACTTTAGCTATTTTTGCTAATCAGATCAATTGTGTAACACTGTTACAATGCCTATATTAATATAACCCTATCCATATCAGGGGTAGCGGAGCAACTCGCAAGTTGAGGGGCGGGGCATAAAAAGATGTCAAAGTGTACACAAACTAGGGTGAGCTTTCAGTAGGCATTTCCTGTCAGAAAGCGCTTTCTGATGTTGAACTTTATTAACATAAACAGATCCACCGCCATGTTTATAACGACACACACACACACACACACACACACACACACACACACACACACACACCTTCAACCTTCAACTGCCCATCCACATGGATGATGGCAAAATGTAAAAAGCGTAAGAAGAAAGAAGTCACTATCTGGTAAATACGTCACAAATCTAAATAGATTGATGACATTTATGTCTTTTCTTGTCACTCTCTCGTGTGAATAAACGACTGCATCTGTCGCACTTGATTCCGGCCATTGCTCGTTCCTGGGGATCTGGGCGATTTTGTCCTCTGTTGCAATTGTGTCTTTTTCCCCCTGTTTGTGACTTAAACAGTTGCTTGCAGGTAGTGCACAGCAGAGGCTGTTGGTCTTGCCTTCTGCTGGGATCAGCTCTATCACGAGCCTTCCGACTACCTTTGGTCATTTTCTAATTCTACTCTTGAAGTGACGATTGAGTTAATTTTGCTAGCACAGACGTTCTTCCACTTCTGCCTGTCCTGCATAAGCTGGGACCAGATGCTTGTTAGGCCAACCATTTTGAGGTCTTTTACAATCCTGTCTTTCCACCTTAGTCTGACCCCATGCGCTGGACGAGTTGATGGTAGCCACGCATGAAGCAGCTGCTTGGGCAGACGCTAATCTTCCATACGTTTTAGATGACCAAAGAGTGCACACACACACACACACACACACACACACACACACACACACACACACACACACACACACCACCGGCATAGCGTTGGAGGGCTGGGGAGGCTACAGACCCCAAACATTTTGGGTGTGGCATTCCGGTTCAAGCAGAACTTATAATTATGTTACTAAACAGTCCGCTTAATTAATCGTAGAATAGCATGTAATGAGTGACAACGACATGATGACCTGTTTGATAATACACATCATCATTTCAGTATTATATAAACAGTGTCGAGAAGTCATTGACACGTGAAGTGCACATTCCCAACACTTTCGAGACTTTTGCTACGCTATCCGGCAATGGCAGAGTAAAAACAGACCACATCAAATAGGCAGAAGCCTATCCATTAACTATTTTTCAAGCAAGTTTATTAAGGTCAACAATCCGATTGACTGGAGAAGGGAATCTCCAGCAGCTCCGCTACCTAATGATTTGCTTGCACTCCATGCTTTCTCCACTTTGTGCTCAGATTATTCTATAGCTAACTAACTAGACCTATTGCTTGCTACATTAAGTGAATGCTAAAATTGGTCAACGCCAGTTTGTGCTGAACTAGTATTCTAGATTTTATTGTCATCGAGATGCCATCCAATTTGACAATTGAAGCAAGCCTTGAAAACATTTTTGCCATGGACTATAACAGTGTTTATGCACACTGACGGCACTCAGTCCCATAGTCTATTTGTAAATTAAAATCGATACTCCTTACTTACATGTCTACAAACTGTGAGCAAAAAAAGTAAAAAGAGGCATGGCTTCACAAAATAGGCGCAGTTTGCAGTCTAATTTATTAGCCCTCCCAAAATTGAGGACCACGCTATGCCTGTGCAAACACAAACACATGCGCATGCGTGCACACACACACACACACACACACACACACACACACACACACACACAGACCACAGCACAACACACAGTGATTAAGATCCTTATGTTTGAATACTTGCAACGCCCTATCTTTACGCATGCATCTGGCCTCGTGACCGGCCTGCCTGCACTTTTCACTATTCTGGATATTCAAGCCGCAACATAGGCGAGACTCGTCAAGAGGCTAGGCTTCATTTTAACAAGTGTCCAAGTGAAAGACACAACAAACTGAATGTGTGTATCAATATATTCATGCAATTAAGTCAAGATATAATTACAATATCAATAAACGTGATTCAAAAATAAAACAACTGCTAATCTATATTAATATAAAAAAGATTAGTATAACAGTTACTGCTCTTTGCAACAACTCTGTATATATACAACAACCACTACCAAAGTGTCAATGTTGCAAAAGCCACAAATTCATTCATATAAATTGCTAGCAAACGACCAACACTTAAACGGGAAATCGAGCCATCGCTTGTTGAATAATGAGGCATGCAGTCCCACATACGGGACTTGTTCACTAGAAAGCTAGGTTTCAAAAAAAGAGCTTCCTTACCGAGACAAGACGTAAATGTATACAGTGACGCGACTGGGTCGTAGTGAGCGTGTAGCCAGGCCGTGTTCTCTCTAGAAGCGTAAATGAAAGTTGTGACGTCTATTCTCGGTCAGAGCCAACACACAAATATACCCTTCCTGGTCAACAGGCTTTGGAGACACACGTCTTTGCATTGGCACCGCTGCGGTCTCCTGCGTGGCCATTACTGCACTCTACAGCACATCTAGGCCGTTGCCACGACGATACTAACGCGCGTTAATGCCAAACCCAAACTGCGTATTCAACGTCACCGAAAGCTTGTCTTAAGTTAATTAATTAAATTTTTCAACTGTTTAATTTAATAAGTGTTTGAGATAATTTTGAGCTTCAAATCATTTATCAATGTGGCAGCAGTGCTATCTAGCACACACACACACACACACACACACACACACACACACACACACACACACACACACACACACACACACACACACACACAAACACACGCACACACACACACACACACACACACACACACACACACACACACACACACACAAACACACAGTGGCACACGCACGCACACACACACACACACACACACACACACACACACACACACACTCACACACACACACACACACACACACACACACACACACACACACACACACACGCACACACACACACACACACACACACACACTATATATATATATATATATATATATATATATATATATATATATATATATATATATATATATATATATGGCACTCTACCTGTAGTGGTATAAAACAAAATATATTAATATTAATATGAATATTATTATTAATATTATTATTATATGGTGCTGTCCTACATAGACTTCAAGAGCTGCATTAAACCTTAATTTATGTTTGTTTATGCTTCTACATTTATTCCTTTATGACTATCTATTTTTACTTGTTAGTGTATGTATCTTGTCTGGCCTAGAGCACTGTACCTGTAGTGGTATAAAACCAAATATATATTGTATATATATACGAATTTAATTTATATATATTGACCTGTAGGAATAATTTAATTCTTCTTCTTCTCACATTAGACTATGCCACTAATTTAGAGAACAGATACTGTATACGGCACTAACTTAGATAGCATATTTGTGGATTGATCAATAATTTTATGAAGAAGACGTAACCATGCAACAAACTTCAACAGAGGCATAGGAATGGCATCCAAGTTGAGGAGAACAACTTCAAGGCGCGGTAACGGCATTGTTCCCCATGAGCCAGTTTGGAAGTTCTATAGTTTCCGCAAGTGCATGAGGCCTAGAGCTCGCCTTTAGACGTCTGCGCGTAAGCTTTTGCACTGTCGTCTAGTGAAACTCCTCCATTTGTAACTTGTTTTCACGATGACCTAGTGTAGACCTATTGATCCTTTAGGCTTGGGGGTTATGGCCTCCGTGGCTTCCGTGGTTCTGAGGCCTATATAAATGCTCCGACGCGAGTTGAAGCTTGAACTAGTTTATCATTATCATACTTGTACGTATTTTACCTCGGTGATGTCACGAATTGGAATGACCATCCATTACGGGATGTGGAATACTTGCAGTGAGACACTCATCGCAAATGATGTCATGCACAATGACTGCGCATGTTCTCTTTGTATTAAAATGTTTCTGCCAGACGTGGCCCTGCATGGGAGACTCGGCGATCAGAGAAACGAGCATTAGGAAGCAAGGGTGCATAAAGTTTTAACTTAACTAATTTATTTCTCGGCTCCGACTGACAGGTCGTTTTGTGCATTCACTTGCAGGCAACGGCTTTAGTACTGTTGGAGTGTACAGCACTGAACTGTCAATAGATCAGTCTGACAGATGCTTTGTGTCCTCGCGAATTTTGTTAGCGATTTACATAACTACCACCGAAGATATGTACAAGTAATTTCTAATAATGTAGCCGCTTTTTATGCCTTAGATTTAATTAAGTAAGCCAATAGCAAGTCCTGGCATGCAACATTTCGATAGAGACAGAACATTTTCAACAACCATCTTTACAGTATTTACTAATATTTTATGGACGTAGGAATCAGGGGGTCCGGATGGACACGTGCCTCTCTACTATTTTGGCTAAGTTTGATTTTGGCCTAGATGTATTCAACTTTAGCCTTGTACGTGTCGACTGTTCTGCTACTATTGATGACAGACGTCTAAAAACATTGACACGATACTGAACTAGCACTAAAGTGACTAAGAGTGTTAATGTTGGTTTATTGTTATTTGCTGTGTAGCATCCACATATGTAAATAATTAATAAACCATTTAGCCGTGTTTGCCGAGCCAAGCCCCTAGACAAATGTTCGCTTGTGCATCCTCAACCAAATCTAGGCTCCTACGCCGCTGACTTACCTGATCTATGCTTCTTGCAAGTGATAAGCCTTTTAGATAGCGTTACCTATATCCGCATGAGAAAAACAACGCCGAAAGGAACCGGCTTTTAGGTTCTTGTATTAGAAAGACATTTTCGTTGTCTGTAGAGTCTCACTGACATATTATAGGCTACAGTATATATATATATATATATATATATATATATATATATATATATATATATATATATATATATATTACGCAAACATGTGAAATCGGCGCAGCAGTAGTGATCAGTGCGGAATTTGTGTATTTATAATATTCACGTCAATTAATTAAAAATATAAATATGTATACCACACATGTCTCAATACATGCAGTATAACCTCATATAACAACATTATTGCTACACTAAATTGACGGGAATTTACAAATCTAAGAAGTTACCTAGAAAATATCATAGCTAGACACGAATAAATTATATACATGTATATAAATTATATGTGTGTACACGTTCAACAGTTTCCATAATTTTCTACTCGTCTGTGCAATCGTTAGCATTTCCGCTACAGAAGAATCACATAGTTAAAACATGAGCTCAAACTATAAATCATCATAGAACTCTCACGCTTAGCTTATTGATGTTGTAGTAGAAATGAGACTTTCTTCCAGTGCCGACGTTACTCGGCTTTGCTATCTTTCCGTCTCTGTCAACCCCGATGCGTTGGCCTTGCGTCTTTACAGACTCAAATAAATAGAAATTTTTGTCGTTTATAGTCATGTCAAAGTCGCAAAAATTAGACAATATGCCCTATAAAAATGACATAAATAATGTCTCGTGATTGACGTCATACAGTGACGTAATCATACGGCGTTCAATTGATCTCCTTCAATATTCAAGTATACTTGGTCGAATTTGAAGCTTCGCAGCGTAATGACGTTTTGTGATTGTGACGTGGGCAGTTGTCGTTTCGGTAACAAATAAGCTAAACAGCATTAATACATACGATTACCCCAAATGGTTAACGACAAGTATTTATTGCATATTCGACCGTCGTCATTGTTTGAGGCAGTGGTACCGACAGCAAACTTGGCATTCGTTTCTTCTGCAATTTTGAGATACTTGTTGCTATTTCTGCTTTTCAGAGATACAGGTATGTCGTCAAGCAGTTGATCCTAAGCGAGACGACGGCAATAAACACATGCACACGCACACGCACACGCGCACGCACACACACACACACACACACACACACACACACACACACACACACGCACACGCACATGCACTCGCACACGCACTCGCACATGCACTCGCACACGCACTCGCACACGCACATGCACGCATGGACACGGACACGCACATGCACATGCACGCACACCGTGCCACACGCATACGTACACGCACACGCACGCTCACAAGCACAAGCACACACTCCTAGCAAACTCTTACGTTGGCTGAAATGGTGGTGATGACGAAATTGTGATGATTTGACGTAACGCAAATGCGCTTGATCGCTTCAATCTGTATTCGGTGATCGTACAGGTAGAGGTCTTCACCGTTTCCTCTGACAGTAAAATATCTGGCAGCGGTCTTCGCAGAAAGACTGAACTTCTTTCCGCTTGCGTACGGAAACCGATCCAACTTCACCACTCTGCCCCACTGGCCATCGATCCTAGAATTCATGCTGATCGATCCTCCATTGCTGTTGGATTCGACGGTGATGTTGAGCGCAACGCCACTCTCGTCGTCTGTTGTAAAGAGATTGACTTCAAGTCGGTAATGGGTTGATGGCATTCGACCCTTAACTTTGAAGTTCGTATTCAATGCAACAAAGCATGGACTGGAGTAGGGCAACTGTACCGTGAACGACTAGACAAAACGGCTGGGTATATATCAGCTGTCTCAGTTTTAATAAATATATTTTACAATTTTAATTTTAAGTTTTAGGTATCTAAATAAAAATTCAAACTAAAATTTCTATCTAATGTGCAAAACTCAATTACAACATAACGCATTTATTTGTTGTGTATCACACATGCTGTTCATGCCTGTCAAACCCCTACATAGTATTAAACATCTCTACATAAAATAGAAAAATGTTTTACTGTCTAATGACAACACCACAACACAGACAAGTAACGTCAGTTAAGTTAAGCTAATATAAAAAACTGATTAATAAATTTGCTGACTTTATATATTAATTAATCAGTACAATTAGTTTATATGGGTATTGGGAAACAGCACAACTGCTAGGCGATTGTTCGTCTTAGACATGCTCTAACTGATTCTAGGTCTAAACAGAGACGCTCTACTGCAGCACAACTTTTCAACCAAAATTGAAATGTATAGCTATACAGGCATACGAATTCAGAACAACCAGCAGGTAAATAGATAATTGTTAATTTGAGAATCTAGACTAGAGCTTTGACTGTAATGTTTTAGACATAGATGTATGGTATTATAAATACGCTCTCGCTGTAGCACGTCAATCCTACCAACTGCCTCCATCTCTTCCTGAAATTTGAACGCATTACAGCTAAGAAAACGTACCTGGGTTGAGACGTTGTTTCCCATTCTGCTGGAGTAATCAAACAATTGTAGATGTGTAAATACACTCTAAGTGTTACAGTGAAGTGCCGTTGAGCAGAGTGTGAGCTTCGTATTTGTATGCTACGTTATGAAGCAAGAGCGGTCTCTCCTTTTCCCTCGTGCCGGTGTACACCGGAAATTGCGAATGCACACTCATGCGACTTCCACCTTTGCCTATCCTTTCTCGTGTATTGAACTTGACTCTTTACTCAGACTCTTGTGGTTTAGAGGTCACAGAATAATTAGTAATTAATTAATTAAGTATGCTGGTGACGTAACTCTCGTCGACCTCCGCTCACGTGATCGGGCTAGTCACCACATTTCCGCCGAGTCATGCAGACGCCCAAAACCGCAGCTTGAACTATAGTACCAGCAATTGTGACTACAGGGTCATTCTCAACGTCACACCGTCATGTAGCTCTTGTCACACGAACATCCTGTGAAGGAGAAAGGAAACGGTAACTAGTGCTAGAAGTAACGCCTGTTTCCACTAGATCTTAGCGGGTTTCAAATATCTGAACTTGTATTATACAAACAAGTGTGTTCATTACTGAAAGCATGCAGCAATATCTGCTCTGCACGTCAAGCGCCAAATGCCAACGTCACATCCGCTCTACTTCACGTCCACGTGACGTCATCTGTTAAACAATTTGCGAAGCACTAAAGTCCATTCCAACAACTGGTGCAGTGTGGGAAATGACCAGATCTTGGTATCCCGGGCACTTGCAAACATGGAAATGACACCTCCGGAACGCACACGAGGAGATGGAGACACTGGTGCACTCTAACAGTCAGAATGATGCTCAAATACGTTGGAACAAGCAGCTTCCGGAATATTACATATGCAGAGTCCACCACAGTCCGGACATGGCCCATCCTATTCTAGCTAAAGAGTAGATGTAATCACCTTAATTATATTAATTGCATTCCTTAGAATACACTAGAAAGCCAATTAGTTCTCAAGGACGTCTCCAGAGTCACAAGCGAACTCAATTCAGAGCTTTAGAAGACATCCGCACCTACTTTTGTCAGTAGTATTTTTGCAGCTGTTCTAGAATGCCATCACAAGCTTGTAATGAGTGTTTACGTTCTGTTTAGCAGACGTCATTGAAGTAGGTACAGTAATTCATTTTCTATTTTCCCCACTAGACAGCCCAAACTGACAAAAAGTTCACACCCACAATCCCCACACTGCACGTACTGTTCGAATGGACTTTAATTTACCACGGCTTCTGGAATCAGTGATTCCAATGTGACTCTCATGCGTATTTTGCGTCCGTCTATAGGTGCATGTCAAATCACAAAATTTCAAATTAGATGAAATCGCTGTAACTCCGAAACGCCCTAAAAATAGTGCACCGCATACTCTCCGTGTGACTCCCTGTGATTTCATGTCATTGCCGTAACTCCGTGTGATTGCCGTGACTTCCAATAATTCGATGGGAATCACGCAGAATATGGGAGTCACGTTGGAAATACTAGGACTCCGAAATGCGTCAAAAGTTGGTGCGTCGCAAATAATGTCATGTTTACGTAACAAACAGATATTGTAAAATTGGTAACACGCACTATTGACATTGATTGACTTATTAATTAATTAAATAACCCAAGATATCTGCACACGCAAGTCATTAGTGTGACAATATTATTAATGATATCAAGTAAGCATGTGGAATTAATTAATTAAGTAAACATCGATTTGTGGTATACGCGTAAGTATCGAAACACGCACAATGAAACCTGTCTATTACGACCAGTTGAACCATACAGGAAAAAAGACGTGCACAGTCGTATTGGAGGAGAAATTCCCTACCCGCAAGTTACAATGTTGGGTGCAACGAATAGTCATAACTCATTGATCCATGCATTATTTATTATATTACAGCGTGACCAATCATGTAGGGCTGTCCTTTCAAAGCAAAATTGTGGTCAGTCATCATGCAAAGTGACCCGGAGCCGTCTGGCGTGACCTGAATGAGAGACTAGAATTGTGGAAAACACCCATTTTCATTGGCTTTAGTGAACTGTGGTCGATCCAGACTGGAATATAGGGTGGTGTAACCTATGCTTGGACAACCTAATAAGGTTTCCTAAATGTCAAAAGGTTGGTCTTTAGCTAGGAGGATGGTTTTGTTCAGAATAGCTTTTGCGGTATTTCTAACCTATTGGAGTACTTTCTCATCGATCCTTGAACTGCAACTGATGAAGACGACATCTGTAAATGACTTGTGACAGCAGCAACTAGATGGGCTTCAAAAGCTTGACGTAGTAGAAGCTCATCACATATATAAAAATTTGAAAACCTTGCAAGGTGCATGCCGTCTGCCACACAAATCCTATAGATGACAGAGACTGCGCCTGTTTAGCACTGATCCCCACACTGAACCAGACACTGCTCTCATACACTCCCAAACAGAGTGCAGGTATACCTGCAAAGGAAAGATTAGTGTATTGTAGTACGAGACTAGAAGCCATTGCGCTATTGCGACGTCTTTAGATACGTTTCCTTACAGATGATAATCCGATGCACTCGATCATTAATTACGAAAATATATACAATACTTAGGCTGCAGCCTGGTATTGCAAATATGTTACAGTGGATTACCATCTGCCAAACAACTTACTATCAAAGCCATAGATTTTCTGAGAGTCCTCTTCTTCCTAGGAGCTGTGGAAGCCGGTATTTCAACACCTATATCGTTGGAGAAAGCTAAAAGGTAATTTGCAGTTTACCTAATCTGTATTGGAAATTGTGCCACCTTACCTACTACTTACTGCATCAGTAGTACCCACAGACTCTTCTTCCTCCTACTTGATAGAAGCTGCAGAAGCCGGTATTTCAACACTTATTGGTGGAGTGAACGAAACGTTAATTTCAGTGTATTCTGTATCACAAATTGTGTCATATTGCCTACGACTGCCGGCATCAGTAGTACATTTGTCTAGTATTTTGACTTGTCTAGACACTGTTTTTGAATTGTAACATTTGCAGGGGCACGTTTTCGATTGCCTAATGTGTATAAAGAAGAGGCTTCTTTGCGTTTGTTAGTGATAACGAATGTTTCCCCTTTCTTGATTGTCTTGAGAACAAAAACAATAATACTAATATAATTATATATAGAATGTTCACTTGTTCATCTCGAAGCGGGAAGATGCAGCTAAGTGACAGAAAGAAAGTAGTCAAAATTTTTCATATGATGAGAAGTTTCAGTATCAGACTTGAAGTTTGATCGATAAAATTTTATTCACGTATATACATTAAAAATTAGTATGATCCTAATAGTCTGGCAACATGCAAAATTAGAAAAAAAGATTATTGCTTGCATGCACTGAAGAACATGCCAATCTTCAATAACTGGTACCAGGCCACGAAGTTGTCCATGCAAACGGTACAGATCTCCACAGCATGACTCTAGATCACGGCTAGTCTGAGGAATATGGAAATAGCCATTTCATAACCCAGGCGAAGCCACGTAAGACCCGATGATGCTGCAACTAGGATACATTCTTATGTATTGATTAGTTCTCTTTAGTGGAGTACTAATAAAACTTCAATCAGGCAAGCAAAGTGCGCAAACACTCGCTAAATTATCGAGAAATAGTATCGGACATCAAGACATTGACTATGCCCACAGATCTTCGAGAGCTAAGAATGAATTAGAGTTTTAAAGATGGAAATTACATTTTTATTTAATACAAGTAGAAAAATGTGTAGATGTCTGTACACTAGAGTTAGATGAAGGTATAAACGCATCAATCCTAGAACTTTATCTATATATTTACTGCTGTCATTACTAAATATTTTATCACAGTCTACAAACGTGTTTCTAGACAGAGTATCAGAAGCGTGCAAATTATAATTTGTTGTGTTGTCACAATTTGCACACTTACATTAGTGGCAGCTAGCTTAGCCGGCAAGAAGGTCTAGAATATTAGGCGAACTTAAGCTGCACCTGCATGATAGACTCAAGTAATTCAACCAGTGCTGGAAACTTTGTAATCCATTCAATTGTCACTTAATTTCGTCGCTGACTGTAATCGTGTCCATGTCGATCATTTCTTATCGGCGTAGACTTGTACTAGGGTACAGACTAAGGGGCACGGTATCACTTCCAGTGTAGATACGACTGAAATCTATTTTTTTATGTTACGACTTTAGCGGTCGTTCGATTTCTCTAACTTATGCATGGGTCGCCGTGTGGCCCGCGTTTCCTTTTGCCTCAGCCGCGAGTTGGCTGGCGTCTGTGTAGGCCGTCGTGGCTCTTCCGGTGGCGTCTCGACCGGCCTTCCATCATCCACTGCGGCTGCGGAGGATGTGGAATCATATCCGCGGTAGCGGTGTCTTTTCGCTGCATGCGACTACAGTTAAGCGTAGATCAAGAGCTGGTGTGTAAATTATCCGAATACAATGCTGTTTGCGTCGTTTCCCACGAAAGAGACTCTTCCTTAGTTGCACTCAAACGCCTAGAGCGTGCTTTCTGTAAGCAACAAATTAACGTAGTGTACTTCAGCGATCACAAGACAGTGAGATCCGTTTAATCCGTGTGTGCGCAACAATATCAAAAGCAGGTGACAACTTTGTTCGTCAATAGAAACATAGCCATTTCTATCATCTAGCCAATGGGGTTTCCAATTTCTTCATTTATGAAAAAGACAGAATGAAAGAGGACGTTAGCTATATAACCGTCATGTGCATACGACCTAATTTACGCCCGAATAATGTAAAACTAAGCCTGATAGAGCGCGCAAAAGAAGTGGGTTATTGTTACAGAATAATTATTACGAGATTCCAGATATCAATCCGGGAATTCGTTAAACATACGGGAGTCAATTCATATTTCAACATGGCGGCTTCCGTGGTTCGCTTCTGCACTCAGCGAAACCTAGTTTTTTGGCTCTGCCGCCACTGGATTGGTCTATAGAAGATTAGTTGTCTATGTAACTAAACAGGGCTAATTTTAGTTAGGGACGTAGAGTTTTTGTGGTGTATTATGACTCTTCCACGAAACCCCACGCAATCATAGCTAGTTTTTTCCTGGGTTTTTTGGTTCTTAATGAAACAAGGTATAGCAATATTTGGAAATGTGAAACACAGTCTGAGCAGCTAGGGAACACCCAAGTCGAAGGTTTTGGCCGCGGAGTCCCACCAAGATCCTGCAAGATCTTGATCCTAGGATCTTCTGTATAATTATCGTCTTGTTGGGAAATGACGGCTTATTTCTTCTCGAGGCATTCTATATATCAAACATGTCCAGGTTAAAGTTCTTGGCCTGGATCCCACCAGTATCCTGCAAGATCTTGTGATAGGAACTTGGCAATTACTTGCCAATTAATTGCCAATTTCTGTCAATTTCCCAAAGCGATCTTGTTGGGCTGGGATCTTAGTAAAAAAATTCATTCGAATGTACGGGTGCGCCAATTAATAATATCTAGTGCACATCAAATTCAAAAATAAATTAAGGTTTAACCAGCTTTTGAAGTCCATGTAGGACAAAACCATGATTCTTGTCCTTGTCTCATTGTCCACTGATCGCCACAGATTACATTCAGTATTCAGAATGAACCCGCTCACTAATTCATTATTAGAATGAACTGCTCTCCATAGGAAAGAGAGCTGGCAAACACGCAATAGATCTGGAGCTTCCCTGATAGGTTCTCCAAGAGTTTCCCGCAAGGATGTTCTGTTTGAGATCACTAGCCTTCTACGATACCCTCTTCTCCACGCTTGATGTAGGAAACGTTTGGTACTTCCCATTCCCAAATCCCACAGTTCGCATTCATAACCCAATACAGGTAGCAATACGGAGTACACTAACATTGTCCATACTGTAGGATTACGACCCACACCTTTGACAGCATATATATATATATATATATATATATATATATATATATATATATATATTATTATATGTATTTATTATATGTATATACTGACCGTCGAAAAATTATATAGCCACCAGTGCACGTGACCAAACCAGAAGTTTTTGTAGATTTGTTTCGTAAGTTAGCTTGAAATACGTGCTTTTGCAATTAGACAGGACCGCGTAGTAATAAATAAGCTATGAATTACCAAATTTTGGTATAAATTCTCAAAATCGTTTTGAAGTAAAAAGTAAAGCGTGTTAAGGTGCGTGTGCTTGGAATAGTGTACTAGGAAATGACCTCTTTGATACTGTTCATGGCTTTTAAAAAGAAGGTTTTTGCTCAACGTTGTCTCTGACAACCAACACTCTTCAGTACTTCGTGTTACCCCTCTCGATCTGCAGATGGCCCCAATTCGGCGAGGAACACTCTTAACTAGCGTAAGCACGCTCTTCCCGGGAATCTCATTTTACGCCGCCTGCACTGCTGCCCACAGTTCTGTCTCATTACAAGGATGACGAGCGTTTGCTGCTACATTCAGATCTTTCCAGAGGTTTTCGATCGGGTTTGCGTCAGGCGAACACGGCGGCCAATCTAGAACGGTGACGTCATTGTCCCGCAACCACTGTGATGTTGACCGAGCCGAATGGATAGCGGCGTGTCCTGTTGTAATACAAAATCGTGGTTGATCAAAATGGACGTGTTTGCTAACATCTTGTCGGCAAGAAAGTGCGGGTACCCCACAGCGTACGATCGCTCTTCGATCTTGTGGAGAGTGCCAACGCCATTGAATGATATTGAACCCCAGACCATCACACTTGCCGTGTGTTTACAGTGGGCTGGCAACACTCAGGAACGAGTTCTTCTCCTTGAAGAGGCCACACATACAAGCAACCGTTATTTTCCAGACTAATCTTACTCTCATCGCTGCACAGTTCTCTCTTCCAGTCGTCAAGTGTCCCGTTCTGTGCACGGCTACCCAGTCACGTCGAAGACGTCGATGTCTAGCCGTCAGTAGCGGCTTCTTGCGAGGGCAGCAAGCGTTAATTTTCTCTCAGCCTGTTGACGACAGATAAGAGATCTAGAAACTTGTTGATCTGTTGAATGCTCAAGGTATCTCTTCAACTGGCGTGAGGTTGGACGTCGATTTCTTATGGCGTTTACTTCGAGAAATCGATCAGCTCTGGCATTTCTTTTGCTAGGCCGACTAAATCTTTTGTCGTAACCGATCATTCACGCCGTTAGTTTTCTCAGACAATTGGTCACTGCGCCGCGTAAAACACCAACGTCTTCAGCGATCCTTCGTTTGCTCAGACCGTGTTCTCTCATCGCTTCTATTTTGCCACGTCGCCGTGAACAGAGCTGCCGACCTCGAAGCATCTCTAAATTCGCAGTTGCTCGCAGATTCTCTCTAGTTTTCGAATACCGACAGACCCATGACTGATGGTTTGTTGTGCAGCACAGTTAAGACGGAGTGAGGCTGGCAGGGTACGACAAACTGAAATTGTGATTGTTTGCCATCCACTGATTCCCACTGACAATGCAGAAGACTGTCGTTTAACACTAGCTAATCCCATTGCGCGTACAGAGTGCGTATAGCTACCGAACTTCCTGCAATGACACTCTGGTTTGGTCGTTCACCCGAAACCATCCATCCCAGTATTTTTTTGATGTTTGGGTCAGCTTCTTGAGCTTGCCTCAGCTCCTCTCTTGACGTACCAACGATCTACCGCCCGTTTTTCTGTTGGATTGTGTATCCGTTGCGGTCGGCTGAGGAGTTTGTCAGACAATTCATCGACAAATGTACAGTTTGTAGTCTGATAGCAGCCGAAGAGCGAGTCGCGTTACATTCATGTTATTGTGTGGTATTCGAGACGAAGCGTCTGCGTTCTGGTGTTGTTTTTCCTGTCAATGCTGAACTTTAAGCTGTACTCATCGAGTACCTGTTACCACCTATGTAGCTACTTGACCCTCAGGTTCTTTGAAAGACTGAAGTCATTGCATGCGATGTAATCGGTTTGAAGGATAAACTGTTGCCCGTACAAATAGTAGCAAAAGTACTTTATAAAGTACACCAAAGATAGAAGTTCTCTGCGGATGACAGAGTACCTTCTCTCAGCTTTCGTCAAAGATCGCCTGCCGTTAGTCACAATGCGTTCATGTCCATCATAATCATACTGGGACAACACGCCGATCAAAAAGGCACTTACGTCCGTGTCCAACAAAAGGTTTTCTCAAACCACGGATAAGCCATCAAAGCAGCGCTCATGTGTCTTACTTTTAGTGATTTGAAAGCGTTATCGCATTTCTCGTTCCAGACCAACTGGGTAGGTTTCTTGGTTAAGCGTCTAAAGCGGTGTGGATATCTTCGCAAAGTCTTTCACAAATGTTCGAAAATACGTAGATAAATCCAGGAAACGTTTCAGTTTGTCTACGTCTCTTTGGGGCGTTACTCTCGGATCAGGATCAGTGGAGATGTCCTGATGTCCGATGATAGTCTTGCGTAGCCAGACCTTAACTCCGCCTTCAACATTCCGGCTGGAGAACGGTCTGGTGAGGTTGTTTTTGTATTTGCTCTGTTGCCGCATCACCAAATTCTGGTGAACTGATGACCCTATAAATGTTATAAAGAGGCAAGATAATATTACCGCTTCTCGTGCAAAGTGGGTGCTGCTGGGTGTTTTTAAGGATGTAATCATCGATGCTATCGAACGATATTGAGACGGCAGAGGAAGAACACGGTTGCTGTGTTGGCGTTGATGACAAGACATGAAGATCACGGGGATCAGCAATATCAGCTTTATCCTGAATGGCCATCGACGGAGCAGGTGATTTCCCACTGATAACCTGCAAGCAATAGATAACAGATTCATAGATAACGACAAAGTCTGTAATGCCTGTATGTCGCTCAACTCATCTTGTTTTAGACAGCAGATTCATTTTCAGCTTGGAATAGCCGGCTTTCGTCTTTCTGGCGCCAGTGATTGATCAGAGCTGTGCATTTTCAAAGCACCTTTGACGTTTTGGAGAATACTTGAAGTATATTCCTATGGATTGCAATTCAGATAACATGCATTGAACTGATTTGAGAGAACAAGCCTTGGTCAACGCAAGATTAAGTTGATGACTGGCGCAGTGGTAGTACCTTGCAGCGGGCACTTGTTCACTAAATTTTGCTCTGCAGCCGTTCAGGTAGCCACTCATAGTTCCAGCTCCATTATAGACCTGTGCGCGACAGTTATTGGGATCTAGACCAATCTGCTTCAGCTCGGACATGATCTTACCGCAAATGGCCACACCAGTTACTGACTTGCAATCTACAAAGGAGACATGCTTTTCTAAAGCGGCACCCTCCTTAACGTAGCGAATGGACAAGCCAAGCTGCTCCCATCCGCTAACATCAGTTACCTCGTCGGCCTGAATCCCGTAGAAATGCGAATGCTTGACATCATCCACGATGCTCTCTTTTAATTCTTCGCCCAAACAGTACACTAGTTCATTCTGTACCGTCTTGGACATATACGTCGCATTCTTTGGGCTTGAATCAGCATGCCCTCGCAAGACGTCATCTCCAAATGCTACGGCAAAACGAGTAAGGGCAAGGAAATTTCCCTGAGGTTCACTTTCAGTTGAACTAAAGTCATTGCGGTGACCACGAAGAGCTAATCCCTGGCAACCTGCAAATTCTAGACAGCGGAGGATCGAAAGGAGTATGGATCGATTCTTCTCTATTCGTCTCTGAGATCTACAGCTGGTGTTGAAATCTATTCGTTGTTTTGGATCGGAAGAGGTAGTGAGGAATCTTCTCATCTTCTCGGCAGCATCTTCATGATACTCGAGACAATCGTGACATTCTGCATCTTCCGGTAACTTCTTAAATTTACGGTAGATTTTGGTGACCATATTCTGTGCTCTTACAGAAGCCTGTCGATGTTTGGTAGGAAACAAAACAAATGCCAGGCAGAATACACCAGCTTCTTCAAGATCTCCTTTGTCGACTTAGTAACCTAACCAGTCGCGTACTGGTCGAATATGGCCTTCTGCAAGAATCGCTTTGAAAAACCGGACGATTTCCTGAGATCCACAACGGACATAACTGGAAGTTCAGTTGTTACTTCTGGCTGTCTGTTGCTAAATACAAACTGCTTGTCTCATCTGAACAAGAGAGTCCAGCCGGGACCGTCCATGGCAAGTTCATTATAACGGGAAACAATGCCCTTGGTGCTACCGTGACCCGACTTTATTTGTTTACTCAAAGATGGGCCGTATAGGCCGTCACAGACAGCAACTGGACCGGAAGAAGCGGGCGTCATTTCTGCGGGTTGGTAACACGAGGCTGCCTCTTCTGATCTGTGTCTCTTTGCAAAGAAACTGGCAACACTAAGCTGTTCTGACCTTCGTTTGGCAGGACGTGACGACATCGCGTTCATGTACAATAATTTGTAGCACCAAGCTGAGAAAGAGGAGAAACTACGAGCCGTAACTCATTCAGCTAATCAGCTTTCTGACACGAATATACCCGGATTGGAGCCTCGTGATACTGAACAATGTGCGCAAAATGGTACTAAATAAATAAGTACATCGGGGATTGGCGTTGTTTACGTTCAGCCAACAACCAGAGGTGACTCCTATCTTTACCGCATACTCTAAACTAGGTTGTCCTTTCGCGCTATGTACACGTACTGTATATACATAGTATGATACTGCGTCTAGAGACATAGGACTTAGTGTGCCTGAAGGGGTGGCGCACGCCCCTTGCGACTATGCCTGGACCCACCCCTGATTGGTGCAATCCTTCTTGTAAGCAGCGTAATGTTTTGTTGTTATTTCTTGGCGGGAAGCTTTTCTCGTATTTTGAATCCCCTCTATTATGCGGACACCATCATAACTCGCCCTCGAAGACACAAATGGTGGTGGTCTGCCTAGTGCTCCAGGATGGCATGCATGACGAATATCATATTTTCAACGTGTCCGATGTTTCTTGGATTAATAATTTTGCCAAATTGTGGAACATGACGCAACTTAGTCTTTTTAATGAACAGTCACGTATGCTTTAAAGAAAACTTTCAGAATATGTTAAAAGCAATAAATATCACTACTCACTACAATAGTGTATCTGACTATGTTGTACTGCAAGAGTAACTAAAATCAGAAACAAAACTATTTCTGCCTGTGGGTATGCAACAATATCAACTGCAAGTGACAACTTTGGTAGCCAATAGAAACGTAGCCACGCCCATCACTTAACTAATGAGTTTTTCGGATTTCCAAAAGCTTAATTTATCGTTGTATAGGAAAAAGACAGAATAAAATGTGACGTCATAGCCGTCATGCGCGTACGACGTAATTAGCTCCCGCCGGAAACTAAGCCTAATAACGAGCGCTAAAGAAGTGGGTTAGGGTGCGTGAGTGGGCTGTACCAGCGCAAGATTATTTAAAGATGACGTGAAGATCAGAGAGATCTGTACACACATGCATGGTTGTACTGTGTGTAAATACAGAATACAAGAGATTCATATCGATCCGGGAATTCGATCAACATACGGGAGTCAATTCATTTGTCAACATGGCTGCTTCCATGGTTCGCTAACTGCGTTTAGCGAAACCTAGTTTTTAGGCTTTTTCGCTACTGTATTTGTATATAGACGGTTAATTAGTTGTTTATTTAACTGAACAAGGCTAGTTTTAGTTAGGGACGTAGAGATGTTGCGGTGTATTAGCATGGCTGCTGTGTTTCCTGAGCCAGTGAAGAAGTTGGAAGTAAAGCCACTGTAGTCGGCAGGTGAAATACCATTGCGCAGGTCATATATGAAGAACAACATTGTTTACGGAAGTCCATTGCGGGGCTAGTGTTAGCAACAGGGATCTACGTAGTTGGGGTTTGTCCGAAGACTACTCGGCGTTGTCTGCCATGTAGCCCGTAATGATAAATCCGCCCAAAATTTTGCAAGCGAGTCAATCTTCTAGTCCAATGCTTGCGCCTGCGAGAGAGTGTGAAATGCCCAGACAGTTAGAAGATTCGTGGGTTCCTACGGGTTGTGTACTAGTCACAGACTTGTCAACATAGCTAGACTAAAATGCGAGATAAAAATTACTTTAGCCACGCCTACAAAGTACATTAGTATCAATAAATTTTATGTCGTAATATGCCCGATTGGAGTAGAAGCCGTTTAGTTAATAAATTATAGTACATCATGTGGCTGATTATTAATTAATTAGTCAGAAGTCAGATTCACGCATCTTCTGGAGCACCACGTGCAGACAGCTTTTTGCACGTCCATGGTTAGAAAATAAAAAGGGGAGGGGCTGGCTATGCTAAAATTAGTGGATATGATGGTATGGGTATGACAGTTTATCTAAAGAGTTTCCCAAGACCAACTTCTAATATGTCCGGTTGACGAGATCTCTAAAGAACCGGATAAAAAAGGGCTGGCACACAAACGTCTTATCGGTCGATTGGCCAGGGTGACGGCACCGAGACCGCGACGGGCATCGTCTCTTCCGTCGGATCGCCGACGCTTGAGTTTCCTGATGCTGAGCTCGGTAACTGTTTTAAGTACTATTAGCTATCTCACTATGGGCAAGTCAAAGCAGACGGCAGCCTACAACCATTAAGCAACGAGTAGTGAAAGAACTCCACGTAGCACTGGCAGTCAATATATTAGAATGGCCGTTGGACGTATACCTATCTCGCCCGGCACGCCCTGTCCTGTACATACTCTTCAATCTTTTTTTGGGAGGGCTCCAGTAAAAGCCTGTATAATGTCGTTGCAGTCCACTCCCATTCCGAATGCAGTTGTTGCTATCAATAGTCTCATTGTACTTTCAGCCCCAACAAGGTTTGTTAGCACTTTCTGCCTAATTTCTATTGCTGATGCGCTTGTGTAGAGGTCAATAGACGATAGTTCTGCTGGTTTGGAGCCTCAACTGGAATGTTTTTGCCTAAGTTTCTCTTCAGACTGAGATACAACGTTAAGCAGTCAATGTATTTGCGACAAAAATACCACTGTCTTTACCATATCAGTGTCTTCCTTTAAAAGTTGGCTTGACATTGTAGAACTGAAGACATCGATTGTTGTCATAGCCTGCACTGAGTACTGGATGTTACTCCTATTAGGTGTTAATGCAACAACTGCAGTGTAGGGTTTTTTTTTTACAAGCAGTCCTGCATGCAGTGACTAAGTCATAGTTAGACCGTGAGCAGTTGCTGTGAGGGCCATTAGATGTGATTTGGCTTAGGAAAGACATGTCGACATCTTCGTTGTCATGTGCCACTTGTGTCTCCCTGTGTGTGCGCGTGTCTGTTTTGTGTGTTCTTAAATATATTTACTTATAATGTGTATGCATGTGTGCTTACCGATGAGAATGATTGATCTTTTAGGAGAGAGTGCTTCCTTAGTTGTTGCTGCCTCCAAGCTCCGCCCAAAAAGGTTTTCAGCGTTTCTCCTTAGAAATTTGATGCTCTATAAATTTGGAGCATACTTTTGTGCTGCTCAGTCTATACTACAACCTAAAGAAGGAATTCCTTTGGAATATGAAACAAGTTCATTAATTAAGAAAGCTAGCTACAGCTTTGACAATTAAGGTAACATTGTTATGACTTCTGTTACAAGAAACTGAGACCATGGTTCTTTAACAATGCTACTCTTGTAACGACTCCATGACTATAAGAACTACAGCAATATTAATTGAGAGAGTGAAACAAATTACAACCTAAGCAACTGCAGTGGCACAATAACGTTTGCACACCTTTACAGCATCCTCCACTTCCTTTCCTGTTCTCTTGCCATCTCTGTAAGCTCGAACATAATTCCTAGCTTTTCTAAGAAACTTGATTAAGTTAAATGCACATCAACAGTCGTCAGAGCGGGTATCATAGTTTTACGCAAACCCGTAATTGAATAATTACAGTATGCTCTAAAATGTATAGGATGAAGTTCGTAGTGATACTTAAGGATGGACAAATAATAATGACCTCTAGATTCTAATTGTAATACTACAGATTAGATTTCTTCTGCAATTAACTGGTTCCAGTTTTTCCTCTATCCAGTCTCTTTGTAGCCATTGACTATTTTCAGATATACTGTAAGGTCTGCAGAGCTTTATTACAGAATATTTCTTACATAGGGGTCGTTCAAAATTATAAATAATTTTTAGTGTACAAAGCACACGATTTTCTGAAGCTTAAATGTTCTGCATCAGTCTATAAAGCACGCCTGATGAACTGAGCCATAGCGAAGCTATTTCCCTCTACTCTCTCCAGGATGGTCTTATCTCGTTCTACGTCACCAGACATACGCACGACTTCTGTGAGGAACCCTTTCCATTCAGCATGGTCCATTTTTATCTTAGACAACAAGTTGACTGACCACAGGATCTCTTCTCGATAGATCTCAACATTAACAGTTCCGTAAGATGTTTCAGCCCTCTTTGTGTCTTTTGAACACTTTCAGCTGTCATGTTGCTCTTTGTCGCCAATGATAGCAAATAGGTGTTCTGCGCGTTCACACCATCCTAGCGTTGTTCATGACGTGAGCCTCAGGAAGATCAGCATATGCGGCGAGGGTGCGCTCGGGATCAACCTCTAGTTGAGCTTGTTTAGAGTGAGTGTTTATCTGATCGTCAACTCATCCACTCTCCCTGGAGCCATGTCAGCCTCTACGAAGGCTTTGAATCGAGCACGTCTTCTGGATTTGCTGAGTAAATCACTTCTGTGGGTCTGTCCCATATCAATTCGGCGTAGACAAAATTAATCTTGATCTCATGGTCTGGAAATTCGGGTTGTTGTAAAGTGTCAGTTGATTTTTTAAAATCTTATAGTCCTGAGCAAAGTACTGAGCCATTTTAAAATGCTGATAACGAGGTACGGGTATCGATGCCCTGGTTCTCCCAGCAAGGAAGCAGCTACAGTGTAGTTAACTGTAGTTATAACAATAGAAACAAGAGAACAAAGTTGCTCACCAAACACCAAACCTCTACAACTAGCAAGGACAAAACAAACAACAAGAACAACTCTCGCTAGCAAATGGCCAATATATATATATATATATATATATATATATGTATATATTTTATAGGACTCGTCCTATTGAACGTCACAACGTGCTCGTGACGTGTTCTACAGCAGACTCTTTTTACTGTTTTGGAACGACATGTTGGGTGATTTCTGCTTTCGTCACCACCAATTTTCCCCACACGAATGTCAAATTCGAGTGCATTGCACTTGTCGAATGCCGGAGACAATGTCGTCTACTATGATTCAATGCGAAAAATTCAAGAACTGGTTTCACACACCTCGTTCTGTAGAATGTGTCTAGCGTTGTGAGTTGTTATAGATAGTACTAAAACAATTTTCTATATATTGCAAAATGTAACATGTTATCTTTGATTATTTACCAGTCTTACCATGACTTGGCTTTCAACGTTTGGACTGTAGAGGCAAAGAGCAGGTTGAAGCTCTGTGTGGTTTTTTGCTAGAGCAAAACACATACGGCTGCATGCACTGCATTTTACATGCAAACTCCATTCTTTTTCAAGCAGTCTGAGTTACTTCGCCACTAAGTCATAGTCCCGAGTGATATACCCATCTGAATATGTATTGAATTTTTTGCTTTTTATTGTAACACTATATACACTCAAACTCCCCTTATCCGGGCAGCTTGGGACCGGACACTGCCCATAACTCAGAAACGGCCACATCTGGGAACACCCCCACATTTCGCTTCTGCGGGGCAGGCGTCTGCGTTGGTCTAGTCTCAGACATCTTCAGGTAAGTCTTACAAGCTGTAAATAAGAAAGTAGCACCTAAGTATGGCTATCTGTCGACAAGAAACTGGACTAGTACTGGACTTTTGATTACACGACCTTTGCCTCGACCTCGTGCACGTGGACCACGCGCAATACACGTGATGCAATTGTGCAATACGGGGGTGCCCGGTAGACGGACGTGCCCGGATATGGGGCGTCCGGATAAGGGGAGTTTGAGTGTAGATTAGAAACATGTAGTATGGCTAGTTACCTCTTATTGCTCTCAGCTGATTCCAGGGTATTCAAAGGTCAGTTTGAAAGCATAGATATCTTGAAAATTCCAAACATTGGTGCTATAGACAGTAATTATGAATCGCATTTGTTGATGGCTCATGAGCCGAAGTTCATGCGTACAAGATCATGAGAACTGACCTTTTCTCATGTGAGCCTCGATCCTGACTTTTTCATGAGGCTCCTGATCTTGCCTCATGAGCCTCTTGATCTTTTATCATGAGCGTCTTGATCTTTTATCATGAGCCTCTTGATCTTTTATCATAAGTCTCTTGATCTTTTATGACGAGCCTTACGAGACCAAGCTCGTGAGACGACCAGTTGAACCTCTCGCTGTCCAGACAATGTAGGTCTACGACACTCGGCAATTACGCTTGCTTGTTAGAGGAGTATTTGTTGCTGGCTGCACAGATGCGCGTTTCAGAGTGAATTCATAGATGGTAAATCAGTGATGTTTTTTCAGTTATTTATTCAAAACTAGTGGTACCCTAGCTAGTAAAGTTACTCTCTGATCTATCTCTACGCTTGTGCTTGTTTCTATTGTCTATGAAATCTTTGTTCACAGTTCTGCAAAGCTCGCGCTCGTTGAAAGCTTCCTCCCCCGGTAGAAGAATGGGACCAGCGCTAACACGATGGACAAAGTAAACTAAAAGATGATGATCTCGATAGAAGTATTCTTTGTTCATACAGAGTAGGGCTGCTAGACTGCACGTGGACACAATATTCTTTTGCTCCCGTCCATTCTTTGTATAGAGAATATTGCAGTTCATCAATTCTTCCGCTGAAAAAGAGGGACGAAAGCTCGTGCTGTCTTTATTGGATTTGACTTGTTTCTTGCTATCATTGCCTTCATAAAGAGGATCTTCCATCGATCACTAACGTATATGTACTACAGACACTCAGTAGGAGAAAGTTCTGCAATATCGTGTGAGGGTATCTTACCTCACTACCATGGTCGTGCTGCACTTTGGTAGATTGGATGGATTGAACTGAAGGTGACGTTTGTCTGTGCTGTCATTTAGATCAATATGATCCATGGCAGCTGTTAGATCGTCGTCTATTTACTTCAAGTTGTCTTTTAAGCCAATCATCGGTGTCTGGTAGTGGTCCCTTGCTAGTTTTGCCAGTTGTATATGATAATCATTCGTTCATGTGTCTATTGGTTCGGTGATCGAAGATGGAGGGCTCGTGGGTTTCCTTCCGTCTCTCTGCGTGTAGTTTGAGTGTGAGTGTTTTAGCGAAAGTGTCGAATTCGCGTAGCATTCTCTGTCGGTTCGGTCTCGTCTCTGTCGTCCCTTTGTCGAGCACGGCCAACTCGACGCGCTTGAGAGTCGCTCTGCTTCTGTTGAAGACGTATCTGCCGACGCTCTCGTCGTCGCGATCGTGGATTGTGAGATATCGTGACGGTAGAGGAGGAACGCAGTTGCTGTAGTGACGTTGGTGTCACTTCGCGAGTCAACCGATATTAGTGTGCTCTACTGTATTGTGGTGACAATTTATATACATTACAATTTCTATTCGTGCTGTTATTGTTCGATTTTATCGAGCTAAGTGCAGATGTGTCAGTACAACTGTGCTACTTTAAAACGGTGCAGAGTTTTCAGTCTCTTTTTCGCCCGTCTTTCGGCGGGTGTATCTATGGACTAATCGTCTTCAACTGCGTCGACCTAGACGGTTCGCACGCAGACAGAGGTGTATCAGTGTATCAGTGTATACATAATTATCGATAACATGATCGTCGTCGTTTGTTGGCGACAGTTTTGGTTTACCTGATTGCCTATGGTAGGCGTCGGTTCTGTCTGAGTCGTCGCTGTTTTGTTCTCCTCGACGAGGACGAGGACGACAAATAGTATTAGCGGAGGTCCCTTGAGATCGTGCATTTTAGACTCAACAGGCGCCGTTCGTCCGCCGTTTGTCAACGAGCTGCGTCAAATGTTGTCAGTTGTAGTATGTTGTATCCTAATTTATCCATAGTAGAGGCTATGGACGCTAATGCTGTACTCATTTCCTCCGCTATTTCATAGATGTCTACTGTTCAGAAGTCTCCTAAAGATGTTGACTTTGAACATTGAAGCATTTATAGTGTGTCTGCGTGCTATGCCTGGAGCACATTGGAGTTTCGCATGCTTATTTTATAGGTTTTGCAGCTGAATTTGAATGTTGTGGTGCTAATAGTGGCTTGCAGAATTAATCAAATGTATTTAATTTTTTAGAAAGTTTTCAATACAATATATTCTATGTCATCAAAGCTCATTGCATCTGTGCACTTAATAATACTAACATCTACGCATAAGAGCATCTCTACATAATTGGTTACAGTTCACGTATTGGTCTTCCGGCGGTAGATTAGAAGTTATGATAATATGAGTTGCTTGATTTGGCATGAAGCCTCCTTTTATCTGAAGAGGAGGAGGTTTGACAGAAACGCAGAGAGAGAGAGTAAAACATGTTCTAAATTCTTCCAGCCGTCTCTCTGCATTAGGATCAACGACGGAAAATCTCTCCATGTCGTCGATAAACTTCTTATCCATGACTTCATCCTAAAACGCGCATTGTCACAAAGATTTGCAGCCGTTGGTATTTAGTTTACTCCGAAGAGACTAAGCAAATCGTTGAGTTCTGGAGTGCCATGGATCGCTGAGGACATCCTTTTTCTGTCTGTCGAATAACTTCTTTCTGAAAGTCTGACATATAATTGAAAACGAAGTATACAGGTAGTCACCTGTCACTCCTCCAATGTTTTCCAATACTAACATTGCCCTCTAAAACTCAAAAGTCTATTGGAAAGAACCCAATCTGTTTAGTCCTGAAGTCAGGATTCGTTCGATAGCGATATATTCGTCTCGTTGCATTTAGGATCAACGACGGGAAATCTCGGCATGTCGTCGCGAAACTTCTTATCCATGACTTCATCCTAAAACGCGCATTGTCACAAAGATTTGCAGCTGTTGTTATTTGCTTTGCTCAGAAGAAACTAAACAGACCGTTGATTTCTGGAGTGCCATTGATTGCTGAGGAAATCCTTTTTCTGTCTGTCGAAGTCTGACAAATAATTGAAAACGAAGTGTACAGACAGTCATCTGTCACTCTTTCCCCAATGTTTTCGATACTATCATTGCCCTGTAGAACTCTTGGAAAGAACCGAATCTGTTTAGTCCTGAGGTCAGGATTCGTCCAATAGCGATATATTCGTCTCTTTGTATTAGGAGCAACGCCGGGAAATTTCTTCATCTCGTCGCCAAACTTCTTATCCAGGAGTTCATTCTAAAACTCCCTCAGTATACATTGCGAAAACCTCCGTCTACATTCACAGCTGACTCTCCACTAGCCGTCACTTTAAAATCCTTGCTTGTAGCATCGGGAATGACTTTAAAGCGTCGAATGTCATTTAAGGGTCGAATGTCATTTAAGGGTCGAATGTCATTTAAGGGTCGAATGTCCCTTTCTTTCTACTCCTTTGTTTGTCTTGATCCACATCCATGGCATCCATGTCTCTACAATTACCAAACCAAGATCCAATCTCTAGTATCTAGGCGTACACCACACACGTAGATAGAAAAAGTGCACGTATCTATCGATGAAGAATGATTCAAACCGTCTGATGCACCGTAGTTATATAAGCATCATTTCCAGCACTTTTGAATTCATTCGAAAATCAGCTGACACATTCACTCATTATAATATATACAAAATGCATCGAATGAAAACATCGCGTTGAACTTATCTTGCTAGGAACATGTAGCAAATTTTTGCAAATCTCTAGATGTGTGTTCACTACCAACGTATAGCTACTGAGATGAATTAGGCAATCATGTTCGTTTGTCAGCTCCGTCTGCTTGTGCTACTCAGCTGCAGCGCGTAGAGGTCGGATCGGATCGAAAGGCTACAGTAGTGCCGACCTGAACTGACGCCTTGCTTGCTAGGTGACCAATAGAATGTAGTCACATGTGATACGGTTGCACTTCATATCCGGGGTGCTGTGACGGGAACTTGTAACCATATTGATGTCTGAAAGCATGGCGATCGTTTCCGGTTCTGTTTATACAGTATTGTGCTAATTATTTTTTTACCAACCGAACTCTTTAAAGAGTTTTTTTGAAACACCATACTTACGCGAACCATTCTGGTCTAGTGTGGACAGGCCCTAAGTTAGGATCTGCGGAGGATTACCAGCTGAGGTATTGCGCTTGTGGTTTTGTCCGACTACGTAGATGTTATTTAATTATTTAATTAAACACATTCCCATGCATGTATTGAGTTTCCACCCGTCTCGTGAACTGTTTGCACTGTCATGGTCGTCGACTGCTCCTTCCACCGACCGTAGACAGGATAAAAGCCGGCGCTACCGCCCCAACGAATTTATCTCAACTCCTCTTGTCAAGGGTGGTGTAGTCTCGCGTAGCCAGACATTCTCCACCTACATTCTTCCGGCGAGAAATAGTCTGGGGAAATGCTTAGACAATTCTTGTTCTACACTCCCCACGAATCATGGAGGATAAACACCTCTTTATAGATAGCAGGAGGTCTAAGTAGGTGTTACACAATCGAATTCGCTCATTTGTGTTATTTACGGTCATGCCTGTGAACATACACTAATTAGATATTCTTTCTTCGACCTGTAGACCTTGAACTACCGTCTTGTTGCAGGAGGGACGTAGGTTTTTTTGCTCAAGTTATCCGTGAGGCTGTGCTTCTTTACCGATCGACGTCTGATTTCTGTATCTATTGTCGTGATCTTGTGAGTCTGATGTAAGAAGCATGGGACGTGCTTTTGTTTATAGTCATGACGCTCTTTCGTCGTCCGTTAGTCTTATTCAGTTGCTGCTCGTTTTAACGTGTTGACGTGTCGAGGGACTAAAAACGTCTCTCGATCAAGCAGCATGATCATCATGGCTGTGGGAATTCACGCATTTTTCTCTCTCATTATTGCGCTACTGTGTTCAACACCAACCGTGTACGCCGTGTACGTAGTAAGACACTGTAGATTACATATTGCAAAGAAGCCGCAGACTTCTTCCGCGAAGAAGAGGGACCAGGGCGATCTTCGAAACTGCCGTCGTCGTCACTCCGAACCGGTTCGACTAGCATGGAGTACAAGTTGAAGGCCATGTGCTGCTACTCCTCTGATTGCCTTTCCGCGCCTTCGAAGTTCGTGAATTCGGGTGCTTACAGGTAGTCCGCTTTATAAAACGACGTATCGGGATATATGGAGTCGTTGTCTCTGCGTGGCTTCACAACACGCTTTGATCTGCGAACGTTCGCACTATGGCTATTGTCGCTCATTTTGGATCAAAATCCGGGATAAGTTTTGGCCTCTGACGAAGCCGCACGTGATTGGATAATAACAAACGTCATACCATTCGAAAGCTCTATAAACGGGCTATCCGGGAATATTTATGCCATAACTTTCCGTCATCAAATAGAGACGTCAGAGATGTTTATCACATGTGACAAATGCCTAGCGCGCGTTCTCTGATGCAAACGCGCCCACGCATGTTTCAATGCATCGTACGGTTTCTAAAACATAGAGAACGATACTGCATGCTGCTACATAGATTCGTCGCCGTTTTAGGTAGTGTTTTGAGATTTCCTGTCGCCAACGTCCGTTTCGCGAAAGTGACACGCTACTACTTACTATCTACGTATTACTATTTATGTAACACGAAGTCGGGGGTTGGTAGACACGTGACGGGCTACTGCCCGCGAAAGGGACATTTATGTACTCAACAAAAATAGGGATATCTTTTGTTTACAACATGGTTGTCTAAAGGTACATAAATGCTGTTGAGCTTAACTTCGGACTTTGCGTATACCAGTGATTTTGAAATAGATATTCCATTTGTCATGCAGCCAAGTTCATCGTCGCTGCAGGAAGTTGCAGGAAATAGCTTAGAATCAGTTAAACTATAATTACGATATATGTAGGAAAGTCCACAACCATTTAATATTATAGCTACTAGCAATTCCTAAGAATTGAAAAATTGCATGACTAACCTAAACAACAGTCATATGTGTACTTATTCATTGTGTGTTGACTGGTCAATACTCCTGTCATGAAACTGGACGGCTGCCTGTAGATCTTTTAGAAAGTCGTTTAATCAATGCAGATGATGGGTGGCAGGCAACGCTCGTTCCCTGATGCAGACAGTACAGTTCTTCGTTAGACCATGAGGACCAGCATACCATTAATCAACGCAAGTCTTTTAAGCAAAGATGTTTCCGCAGCAGCTTGTAATGATTATTGGTTACTGCATAAATTGGAGACACATCTTGCATCTAAACGAAGTCAGCGCCAGTTTGACCAAAGAAATTGGTACCGACGTATCCTTAATGATGTGAAGCAGTTTCTTTACCTGTTCTTTGACCGTTTCCAAGTCATTCGCGACATCGCTCATCTGATGAAAAGACAATCTGGCTGAGACGAGTCTGAGGACCTTGCAGTACTACTTGCCATTTTGACATCTGCAGCTGGCATGCCGTGTTCGTCTTCGCTGTCTGATCCGGACTCCGCAGGCACCAACCGTTTGGCTCCTTCACTTTGTTGTGGCATCATTCGCACCGCATTGAGCCTTCCAAAAGAAAAGTCCTGAAGAAGCAATACATTAGATTAGCTATTATTGAATGATAACTGCATGCATGCATGCAAAGTTACGGTTTTCTTGCTGCAGCTCAGCATGTGTAATCTGTATCTGCTTGATTCTTTGCATCATCAGAACGCAGGGTGCATGCAAGGTAACCATGCAGTGCAATCACACCTATACGTACTTAGTAGATTATCTAGCACGTTAACAGTTTACAGCACATGATCTATAAAGTTACAGGACTAACCTATAGTTGCCGAATTGCGTTGCAAAGGAAGTCCATGAGCTGCGACCATGGTAGATCGATTGTCTCAGAAATAGTCACGGACGCCCTGTGTAAGGTTTGGAAGTTTCGCCGTATTTTCTGCCACTTGGAAAAATTCCTGTTCGATGGATTTCCCACTTGAAACTTGAGAATTGTACGCTAAATTGATCTTGACCGATGCTGCCCTCTTACGACCTTCGGCAACAGACGTAGATGAATGATGTGAAGTGGACACGAACGACTTCCGATATGGGGTCTGGAATGATGAGAAGGACACGAAAGGAGCAGGCGTATAGACTTGAAAACGCCAGCTGATGGACCCAGAGTGCGGCTGAGCTTGCGTGGTCTCCATTTCTTTCACCTTGGACGAGCCACTTTGTGAAAGAGTTGCTCTCATCCCGATGACTGAAGGATCCGTCCGGATACTGCGTCCCGATTACGTCCGACAAGTCGTTCACCATGTACACTGAGCTTGACTGAAGCTGCACTTCCATGCATGTATGCTGGTTAAATATTCGCATATGATCACACGAAACAATGAAGAGCACGCTCATGTTAGCAAGTCTAGCAGCACTTGCGATGATTGCATCTGCCAGTGTACCTCTAGATTGTCTCTGCAAGTGTACCTTTAGATTGCCTGTGAGCGGGAACAGAGTATACTGCTGTACAGTACCCATAACTGCTGCTGTACCAATACTCTTGCGCTCCCTTCTGCAAGCTAGCCCGTACTCAGCAACAAAGCATGGTAGGTTTTGGCATCTATCTGTGACATAGATACAGTTTTCAGTGACTCTACCGATACTGGATTCTGATGTTTTTCTGCCTTAATTAACAATAACAGACAATGCAACGTACCGCTTTGCTACAATCGGGATGTGTGAGCTATGCCGAGGGTTTGGCTGTCCGTGTGCATGTGTAGTGGTAGTAGTATACAACACTATAAGTGACAGATATACGCACGCAGCAAAACAAACAATTAAAAGTCAGTTACTACTTTATGTCATTACACTGTATGCTTAACTATTATCACAAGCTATAGTCACCACCTACTCATCTAGGTGGGCCTCACTTTCAATGAGTCCCAGCAGGTCCACTTTGATAGGTCTATACGTAGAGGATCTTGTTCCACGGATACACAGTATACTCGAGCGAAGTAGGGCAAAACTCAATCTACAGCGAATTAATTGCATAATTCTACTGTACTGCTCTCCTGACTTGGCTGCATGCAGACTTGCCACTCGCTTATAGAAGGTTGTTGCCTCTGGGCCTGTGCTTCCGTATGACGTAAACACTAATGGAGTGAAAGACCCATGCTCAACTTCCCGAATTCTCTCACCGTAAGCGCGTTTCTTCTCATTCTCGTGACTCACATAGGCGGATTTGAGTGAAGAGTGTTTGCGGTTGGAAGCAGCGTTTGGGTAGAAAACCCTCACATCAAAAAATGCCCGTTCTCCATGCCTCCACACTCCTCTAGCAGAAATGTCGACCCTAGCGTTATCATCTGTGATGGCAGTGCGATGCGCAAACTGTTCTCCATCCAAGGGACGAAGTACAGGTTCGATTGTAACATCTGTAGAAACCTCCCTTAGAAGATCAGCTGTGATGTTCCGGATCTCGTTGTGCCTTAGCGTGGGAAAGCCGCCTTTCTGGCATATCATGACATGGTCGACGTTAAAACTGAGGCCGCATTCACATTTCGAGGGCAAATCTGATAAAGGCCAGCATGTGTAGTGGTTGTTGTTGAAGTAGTTGTGGTGGAGATGAAATAGGTTGATGTTGTTGTGGTGGTAGTGGTAGTGGAGGTGGAATAGGTTGATGTTGTTGTATTTGTTGTTGTGTTTCTATTTCTTGATGGTGTTGCATTAGTTTTTTTGTGGGACAATATTGCAACGATATTGTGGTACAGGTTCGCGAACATCAATACCTGCCAACCCTCGGACAACCTCACATCTAAAGTATTTCTCGGCATAATGTCCTTAGATATTCATCTTGAGGATGTTTTTGTTGAAAGGCAGTCAACATGATGTAGCTGTCAAAAACGGTTAATTAAGTCAGTCATGTGCAGACAGAGCTTCTTCCAGTACTTGAGGCTCTTGTGTAGGACTTCGTGTATTTATATTTTATCATTTGATCAGACTTGTTCACTCCGCCAGTGTTGATGATAGAGTCTCCAATAGCCTCAGGTCTGGAAAAAATCATTTGATACCCATCATACTTTGCGCGATCATTGACCAGGAACTGGGCTTGATGCTCTCAGAAACTACCCAGTTCTTTGTATGAACTGTTGTACTAAGGTTTGAAGTTGCTTCTTCCAGTAGATTGTTTGATCTTTAACACACTTGGCATCGACTGGTCTTTAATTTCTATGCACTTTAAATTTTGAAAACCGCTTGAAATATGTCATGGAAATCATTGTCTGGATAAAATTTGCTGGAGGACTACTGAGAAGATTTGTCTCTGTTTGGAGTTTTCACATTAGTTGTATTTCTATAGACCCGTTGTTTGTTTGTTAGGTAGTTACCGAGAATTCCGTTGTACCTTTCAAACGACAAGAGCCAAAATCCATAAACTGGTCCAAAATCCTGTAGGCATTTGGAAACCCAGGAGTGCATGTGTATACTTGGAGTTACTGCATTTTGACCATATAGTTGCTAAAAACGATTGCAAAACTACAGAAACAGGGCATCAGCGTTAGTGATGTCTGTGCTCTGTATCAGTGTAGTCGTCACAGTCTGGCATGCCACAACAAAACTTTTCCAACATGCAAGGTCGTCTGATGGGAGAATGGATATCTTGCAATGCAAGCATAAGTATGTAATGATCCAATTCTTCCACCCGTCTGCTGTAAATGTAGAAAATGAGATGTCTTTCTTTCTTGGAAGTCTTCCAAGATTGCAACAATTGCCTCAATCCTTACTTGAAGCAGTTGAGTGACGCTTGTGTCAAAATACTCCTTCCAATTAAGATGTTTTAAAAAATGATTTGGCCATAGGAACAAATTGTGCATAGGGTCTATAATGGAAAGCTAACGTATATGTCAAGATATGGAAGTTCCAATAATTCTGAGTATCGTGCTCCTATTATGGACTCATCTTCCGCACGAGCAGTTGGAGTGGAACAGTACTTAGAGCTGCTACTTTATTGCGATGGTTAGTGTTGGTTCGAAGACGCCATAATTCACGATTAAAGCCGGAGCAGTCTCTATTTCCGAACTCTCCAGGGAACACCTTTAACTTGAATAGTTCTCCTCTTTCCAGTTTGAATTTATCATACTCCGCTATAGGTCGCTGTCAACGGCTGTAATTACACTGACACACGGGACTATGATTGGACTACCCAACTTCCACACCTCAGCGGTCTGCCAACGGCTGATATAGCGGCATATAAATTACCCTCATTTGAAACTAAAAACTAGATAACGAGGAGGTCTAGCAACTTGAAACTTGGTCGGTACGCAAATGAAGACAAATTAGTAACCTGGACACAAGCTTGTTCCGATTGCACGCCCCTAACACCATTTCCGACCACATTAGCTGGAAAGAAGTCTAATCCAATACTGATGTCGACGTCGGACAAAAAAAGCTTGTGTCCAGTTCTTCAGTTCGGTTTTCGCAACTACCAGACGCAGACGAAATTTGGGCTTCGAACGTCTAGATATGAACGAGTTTTTAGATCCAACGTGAAGGCGTCTCGCTGCAACCATGGAAAACACGCAAAGAAGTATCCTGTGTGTACAACTTGTGGCGGTTGAAAACGGTCTCAAAATGTAAAGTAACTGCGTTTTTCTTTAGTTATGCTCTCTAAGACAGTATCTAAGCTACAGAAAGTGCGTCTATTTCTGGTTATGCTCTCTCTGACATCTTTTTTGGCTTTTGAAAAAAGCCGGTTTTTTTGGTTTTTATGTTTTATATTTTTTGGATTTTGTTGTTGAGCTAGAACTGGCAGCAGTGCGTACAATTGTATGCAGACCGCTGGTGACTGTTGCAGCTGACAGACAGTAAACAGCATATCAAGAGTTCACACAAATACACGGGGAGAGAGAGACGAGGTTGAATACAGAGCTAAACAAAAACAAAGAGAAGTTAGTACAACAGCAGATCTGTTTGACATTGGATTGCTCACTTTAGGAAGAGGAGAGGAGGAGGAGGAGGAGGAGGAGGAGGAACAAACGTCCAACTGTTTTTTTAGACAGATGCGGATGCAGGCATGGCTGCCTTTCTGTTCCCTCGACCTCTGCTGGAAGATGGCATGGCTGCCTTTGTCTTCCCCAACCTTTGCTGGAAGATGGGCCAACATCGGGGTAAGTGTCACTGCTAGTAAGAGTAGCATTAGAGGTAGATGCTCTTACATCTACATCCTCGTCGTCGACCACGTCCTCGGCCACGACCGCGACTAGGACCTGACATATATACATACATACATACATACATACATACATAGCAAAGTAAACATACATACCTGCAGCATCTGGATCGGCATCAAATGCGCCAACCTCATATGATGGTGCCTCCTTCTCTTTTAGCTGGTCGGCTTTTCTCTTCTTGAGGCCACGCAGGACCTTTCGTCTGGTCTTTTTAGTACTGACCCGAGATGATACGATGGTGGCCTCCTTTCTTGCATCTATCTTCTCAAACAGAGAAGTTGACACGGTTGGATCCAATCCAATCCGGGAGAGTATCTTCTGCAGCCCACCAGAGCCACAGTTTCGCTGCAACACAGCTAAAGCAGCAGCCAGTTTAATGATCTCTGGGGAGGCAAACATGTGTTTAGGAGCCCTCTTCCAAAGCAGATGGTGCAGAGCTTCATTTGAGTTCTGTGTGTCGCCTCTCTGGCACCTGTCCAAAAGAGGCACAGCACATAGTCTGTCAAAGACCGGGGCCATCAACTCTAACACCACTTCCGGAAGCTGTTTGGGCTTATATCTAGAATGACAAACACTACAAACCAAACATTCAGTTGTCGTTTGATTTGATTACATACTTGTCTCTGTTCGTATGGTACTTACACCGTGAAGTGACATCAGCTGGACACGTATCATGCTCGTCTGAGTAGTGCCGCAAGATCGTCTTGATGTCCTTCACCATGCCATCTAAGTCTCCTATGTTGTTACGAATAGCCTGGCCATAATAATTTTGTATTTTGTTTATAATGTTCAGTGTGAGTCGCCCACGGCCAGAAATCCCTTTCACTATCTTGCCATTCTTCAACATACACTCAACCTCCTTGTTCTTGCCCACTATCACACGCAACCCACTTCCCATCCTCTTTTGAATGTGACCGATGCAGTCGCTCTTAGTAATAGGGACGTTGTATGGAGCACTCTCGACTACACTCTTGAAAGAGGAGGAGTCACCATCGCCAATAAATGTGGTATATCGCAGACTGTGGACGGCTATGGACCTCTTCCACATTGTGACAGCACCATACGACTCCATGCTACCTGATGATCCTGGGTAATAATATATCAGGGTGAAAGAAACGGTACTGTCATTGTAGATACATTCAACAGTACCTGTAAAATTGATGGTACAGTTAGGAGCATGGTCTGCCTTCCACCTCTTGTATAATTCAGACGTCGGATCCCAGGTGTTGTGGGACTGGCAGGAGGAACAAAACTTAGACTGAATGGCGTAGTCTATCACCTTCCCTGTATCGGCAGCAATGCATGACTCGAAACCGTAGAGTGACTGGTGTCCACGTCGCTGCCATGACCCATCACAAGACACGGCAATGTCCACCAGACCCTCGACAGTCTCAAGGCCAGCAAAACCCTCGCCTTCAGATGTGTCGCCACTGTCAGTACTGTCTGCTCAAATTACAAAGATATTAGCTTCTGTTTGTAATGAAACTTCACGCAAACTTTACCAAGATCAGGAATTACAACTGCAGGCTCTGTGTTGACGCGGACTTGTTTCGCTGCGTTAGACATCTCCTGTGCCACAGCAACTGCTACATCCTTCACAGCCTATACACACATATTTCACGATTTACATCTGCACGGCTAATGCTCCCGCAACAATCGATGGAAACATACTTTTAGATGACTCGTAAACAGGTTGTCGCTCAAACAAGACACCAGACCGACAACAGCAGAAAACCTCTAGACAAGGCAAGAAACACAATTCTATTATGATAGTGAAGACAAGCGGTAGATTACTATCACGTACCTCTAGCGAAGCGTGGCCGCATCCTACCTCTCGAGCAGCCAAAACTACTCTTCTATTCACTTCAAAAGGTCCAGTATCAGACCCTATCCTTGCGGAGGAGTACGTCAAGACACCAGTACGCACGTCAACTCCGCAAAACCTGCACAAGACATGTTATATTAGACACGACAAGATAAATTCATTACGTCACGTTCTCACCGATTAGAACACTGAAACAAGAGCGGAATAGCGAAGCCCTTCTTGTTCTGGCCAACTTTCAAAGCTAGTTGGCCCTTCCCGCACTTTCTGCAAAGGCTTCTAGTGAATAGCTCCTTTGCAAGGGCAGACAAATCGACTAGGCAAAAGCCCCTAGCGGGGCTGAAGCCTTCCCGCTCAGGATACCGACGGAATGCACGCTGCTTCTTTACAACAGGCATCGTTGGCTTCTAAACAGATAGCTACAAACGGGTAGCTCAACGGGAAACGTTAACAGTCGTGAACTCGTTTCGAAACAGACCAATCACTCACGATACCAACGGACCACACGCTGCTTCTTCACAACAGGCTTCTACACGGATAGCTACAAACGAATAGCTCAACGGGAAACGTAGAACAGTAATGAACTCGTTTCTTCGAAACCGACCAATCACGGAAGCCGTCCTATTACGCTCTCATCGTTGATTGGTTGTTGTCGACAACAGAGTAGGCGTGGTGTTGGGTTGCCACGGATACGACCTCTGACTACGGTCTGCGCATAATCTATAGCCTGACGATGAACCCAAATAATAAATTATTCGTTAATCGCAGCCGGGGCACATGAAAGAGCATCATTTCCTCTACGTCATCATGTCTTCGGCATTCCCGTACGTCAAAGGAACACGCGAAACGAAACGGAGAAAGACGACCTTGTCGAAGCGTCGCGACGTTCGCGCAGCGTCAGACACCTCTTATTCAACAGCCTATATCTTCGTTCGGCGTCAGATTTACGAGGAACCCTTCACAGGTAACAAGCGTCTATGATTGACCTACCTTCTACGCTCATAAATTTGCCATTCGCTGACATCGCAAAATTCGGTCTATCTACGGCTATCTAAGATGGCGGGCAGGTGGAGACACACATCACTTTGAGTATCGCATCTTTGCTGACTATCCGAGAAATCCACATACCTTTCTTGAAGCAGGGATGTCACAAGAAAACACGTCTGCTTCGGTCGTACCTCGGTGACGGGGTGCTACGTCTTCTTTCGTAGCTCCAATCTCTGCCGTGGCTCCGACCGGTGTAATCTCCCGAGTATCTATAGGGAGAGTTTAAGATATGTATACGTCAACATCGGGTAAATTAATAGAAATTAGGGTATAAAATTCCTCACTTGAGGGCTCTTTCTGTGCTTGCCCTTTTTGTCCGTCTGAGGTCTACGTGGAGCTAATGCCTTATCGGTCGTTTGGCCGGGCCCACGGCACCGAGACCGCGCCCACGGCACCGAGACCGCGACGGCCACCGTAAATTGTGTGAAACTGCTCGTGCATACGATATTCTGATAAACGCCACAGAGCTTCAAGAGCTGATACGTATCGACAGTCTCGGTACATGGTGTTCTCAGCACGCTTGTTTTGTTCTGGTGAGTTGCTGTTGTCTACATCCACATGCATCTCCATGCTAGCGCAATAGTAACCTTTGTAGATGTATTTTAAAAGATACTTCACACTTTTAATGGAGGCACATGCCTCGACAGTTATGCGGGATTTTTCCTTCCGCAGGATATAATGATCATGTGGAACAACGTAACTGTTGTCCGCCACCAAACAACCCACTCGAACAGTTCTGCCATTGTTCCTCCTCCTGTAAGCAGGATATCCACATTCTCCTGTGTTTTTTTCGAAAACCTTTTGCTATACTATGATTGATATGCAAAAATCAAAGATATGCAGTCAATTGATATGCAAAAAATCACATGTAACCAAGCATACCACACGCGTATATCCCACAATTGCACGAGTCTCCTTGTTGCCTCTGTTCCTAAGAAAATAAATAATAATCCTTTATAGTGTACATTTAACTTCGACAATCAAGTTTGATACAGGACTGAAAGTGTGAAAAACAGGCCAAGACAAAGTTTCTATAGAAGAACTGTAACGTAAGCGATGTTCTTCCTTCAACCATTTGCTGCAGTTGTAGACATTTAATATAATGGTGAAAACATCAATGTTCATATCTAAGAATTCTTGCCTCAGCTTATTTGTAATATCCTACCGAGATTTCCCAAGTGAGTCATAAACACAAATTTTTAGCCAACGTACTTGAATTTTTAGCCAACGTCAAGTACCTTCAGGTACACACTATACAATAACATGAAACAATGAGTTATTGATGTACTTACCACTTCAATCCAATGATTTTTAAGATGAACTGGAACTGCAATAACTTCAAACTGAAACACGTGTTCCTAGATACATAATAAAACTATACTTGTAACAATGAAATGTTGCCATCTTTTATCTGCTTACCTTTGCAGTCCACTTCTTTACCTCATGGTACCTTTTGGAGAAAAATCAAGTTGAGAAACAAAGCAAACGTCTAGGTCTTTAAATGAGCGATGTAACCATATCAAAATAAAATGAAATGCAGACGAGAGTGTAGTGATGTAGTTAGTGTTGTGTGGATACCCGAATGGACATCCGGGATAGAGGACTAGAAGATTGATTTATATTAATAAAATAGTATAATACAATGTTATGGTACCAGGAGATGGCGGAAGCCTCCATATCTCACCATTTCAACGCTACAGTTTACAGTTCTCACAGGTCTTTCTCCGCCAATGCCGACCGACGGTGGATTAGCGCCAGCGTTGAGAAAATGGCGACAGCGATTCGAAATCTCCTTAAAAGCGACGCTCCAGGAGGATGATTCGACGCCACCAGAAGTCAAGACATCGCTACTGCTCGATGCGATTCTGCGGTCAGCCCTCTTAGGGGACATCCTGGAATCGACACACAATTGTTTACGTAATTACTTACCCCTGGATAACAGGTTAATCTAAGATGACGCATCTCTCCCGTAAGGAGACCTTCTATAATTCACAATAAATCTACCTCTGCAGCTCCGGACCTGCCACTTCGTACGATGGTAGTCGTCGACGTCACCCGTCCACCGACCATCATTAAAGTTTGATATCAACAATTGAAGGTGGTCCCTATTAGGACCCTTCTCCTTCAACATCAAAGGTCTAGCGCAAAGCCTGGACTACAGCTATACGGCCTCACAAACGCAATGAGAACTCGGAACGGACTACACTCTACACGACTATAAACATTAACTTACCTATGAAACGAAGAAACTAAAATACAGAGCCACAGATGCAGTAGCAGCCATTCTGGCCACATCAACTCTTTATATATACAGTATACATAAGATCTAGATATTTACAAATGATGAACTGTACATATTTATACTATTCCACGTTACCCTTTTTACAAAACACATTAAATCAGGCTTAGTTACTTTTTGCTATGATACAATATAAACCAATTACAGTCTAGACGCAAACATAAGAATACACCACGCTCCTTGCAAAATGTTTGCACCTTGGCCCCCTGTCTTTGAAAATAACAATATATACAACTAAACAAATACAAGTTTAGAAGACCCCGTATTACTAAACATAGCACATGTATCTGCCCTCACCGACCACGGTGCTGCTCGTCAATTCAAACATGGGAGTGTGGTGCATGGGAAGGATATAGAATGCTGCAGAGGAGGCGACTGGGTCTTGTGGTTGACCTCCTCTGCTGGGATGATGTAGTTGAGCTTTCTGTTTGGCAGCGACCAGTTCTTTGAACAGTAGTTCTTGCTTGAAAGTCAAGATGTTTCATCTACAACATGAATAACTAGCTATACATAAGTAAGAATTCATAGCTATGACGCTTACTTTCGGATTGGTGGTAACTTTGTACAGGTGCCATGAATTCATTGCTGCGGTCTGGAGGAAGTTGAACAGGAAGACATTCGGCCAACAGAAGACCTTACTGAAGACCGGGTAGGCACCTAACATCTGGTCAAACAGGTCGACACCACCCATGTACCTATTGTAGTCTGGAACGACCGGTGGGCAAGAAAATTTCCTTGCCTTTCTTAAAACCACATTTAGAAAATTCAATTTACATTACTGTTAAATGCTCAAGCTACCTACCACTTCCTTAGCCTTTCTTCTCCACAGTCAAGTTTTGCGTTGACCCTTGATGAAGAGTTGAGCAAAAGACAGGGATACTGTTGTCGACCCAGACTAGGTACAGGCAATCGCCGTCACGTGTCCAACGGCAATTGCCTCTGTCCTCCTTTTTAAGATTGGTCCACCAACTTGCAGTGGTAGACCGGAGCGTCCTCGGCGCATTGCTCCAGCAGCATATTCTTCCTTTTGCTTGAGCTGGCGAAATTGTTTACCTACCAGGAATCACACAATGCCTACTAACATCAATGCACTCAAAATACAAACAATACCGGAAGTAGTAATTGTCTACGTAGAGATGGTAACCCAGCCCAAGGATAGGCAACGGAAGGTTGCTGCTGGCAGGAGGCTCCAGGAGTGAGGCCCTCTTCCTGAACGCCCTGGGAGCCTATGTAAACGGCAAAGTCAACGACGTAACTGGCTCCACCGAGAGAGGATAAGTCTGATATTACCAAACCGCATGGCTTGAAGCCCCAATTGATGGGTTTGTTGGGCATATATTGCCGCATGCCGGACCTTCCTAAAATAGAACTGCATTACAATCAGAGGTATCCATGTACATTAAATCTATTTAACCTTTGAAACGAAGCATTCGTTCATCGATTGCAAGTTTCTGTCCAGGTTGGTAATACATGTGGCAAGCACGCCTCATCTATCATCACATACATATACCCTGATTGTTCATACTACAAGCTGGCACGTCTTCATACCTGCTGTAGCACTTTTCTAATCTTAAAATGCCGGTCTGGTGTTGGTTTAGTAGCACCCTGCTCCCAGAGACTGGGGTTGGGTGCCTCCTGGCCCTCAGCACGAGCGCCAACTGATTCGTCTCCTTTCTGTACCCCAGTACCGGGGTCAGGGATCGGCTCTGTGAGGCGTGCTGTGTCTTCTGCCCCGATATCTTGGGACGACGGTTTTGTTTTCTCTTTGGAATATGTTCATTCATCTAGGCAAGAAAGATCCCGTAACATTTTCTATTTCACAAAAATTGTTTATCTAACCTTCAGTGAACGAGAGATGGCATTAAACCGCCGTCCGGACATAGTTTGTTTATATAAGTCGTGGCCCCAAAATTCACTTTGAGACCAGTAATGCGAGATCTGGGGCAAAAGGACTAATCCCATGCCCAACAAAAGGCCAAAATAGGCTCTGAGCTCACGGGAGGTGGTGTCGTGCTGCCATTGAAAGCTCTTCTCGTTGGCTTTAACTCTGCCATAGTGGTATAGCCTACTATTATACTATTAATTAATCAGTAAACAGCTCACAATAATTGCTTAATTACCTGGATAGAAGTACTTCAAAGTCTCTTTCCAGCTGCATGATGCCATGGCTATTTAGTAAGAAATCATCAATGGTTAGATTGAATGTGTCAGGAGCTCTACTTGATGAAATGCTCAGATCAATTCTGTCCAAGACCCCAAAGGAATGAAAATACAGTAATGATAAGAACGAGTTTGATGTTCAACTCTTTGATTGGATGGTCTAACGTTTTGTCAATATTATCTATCACCCACAATCTTAAATCCAGTTTATTGAGATTGAATGACTTCCCTACACACATGCAATCAGACGGAAACTAAAATACTTTTAACTTAACGCATGCATATAATGCGCGCACACACACACACACACACACACACACACACACACACACACACACACACACACGCACGCACGCCCGCAGTGCTCGAATTAAGGTTTCAACGTTGTCCGGACATATTCTCACGTAGCCAGCCCCTCCCCTTTTGATATCAAAAGTGGAAGGGGCTGGCTACGCAAGACTAAAATTTTAAATTGATTGGACTGCACAGCTAGAATTGGTTCAAACATATTTTCCATCGTAACTAACTTACTCAGGAGCATCAAAACCTGATTTCAATTTGTTTGGTATAACGCGCGTTAATAAAAAGGCAGCCAAATTTAACATGACGAGTGCAAAAGATCAGTGTCACCATGCCTTATGATATCCACATACAGTCAACAGCTACATGAGCACAAAAGTTCAGTAAGGTATCACAAAAGCTGAGGCAATTTTTTTGCCATTCTTGAAATACACAACAGTGGAAATATTTTCTTCATTTTTACAATGACACCAGACAAGACATTTTAAAGCAGTCCAGCCATAGGTAGACCAGTTCTCGTCTACAAACAGCACTAAGTATTCACAAGTCAACGGAGTTTGAGATAGAAGTCAGACTAAAATGGTCTCCCACAGATTGTTTTTCATGACTTGTGATTTAAGTCTGTAGATTAAGCGACATTAGAAATTTTCTATAAACGAAATACGTAAGACAAAATGTATAAAGCTACATTAATTAAGAGTAAAGCAGAAGTTGAGTCATGTTCTGTACTGATCATAAGCACTTATATTCACTGTTAATTAACCATTAATGAGCTGTAAAGCAGCTTGTAGTAATTGTTGTATCAGAGAGTAAATCAGTTACTACTTAGGCTTAAACGGTCACTAAATTGTACAGGTTACATGTACAACGTACAAAACTAGTGCTTGTCAACAGTTCCCACCCAAGCTTCCCAATCCTCAATACAAAACATCAATGAAGAAGCACTAGAAGTGCAAACCCTCGGCCGGTATGCACCTTGAAGGTAAATTAGTCGCGCTATGACAAAATCGTATGGCAGAAAGGTATGATTTGGGTAAGGCCGAAACAAATATATTTCTTGTTTCCGGTCGCCAAGACGGTTAAAAAGAGACTCGGTCGGCCGGGAAAATATTTTTTGGCTCTATTATTTTGGTCTTGCTTCCATGATTTCACAGACTTACTATCCCACGGAGATGACGTCAATACGTGGGCGTTTCTTTTTCTTTGCTTTCCAATCATTATACAGCTGCGATCCGAAGACACTGGGCCACCAATCAGGAAGTGAGGGCACTAATTTACGTTGGCTAGCATCCTCAATTGTCTTGAAATGTGGGTGCACATACCATAGTGATGACGTAATGGTCCTAACCACGTACCGTCCTTCGTTTTCAACAACGTCTGGAGTGGAACCAAGACCACAGTCCTAGAAAACGAAACTATACAAGACCATGCACATACGGGAAAGTGACAATCATCCTACTTTCAGGTGTTTGACTACATCCTGTTACAAGGCAGACTTCGCCGATCTAACCGTTTTCCTCTTCGGGTAGCCTGTCCCTAGCGGTTGCAGAGGTCATTAGAACTTTGAATGCAGAGGCCCCATCAGGACACGGCCGCTTTGCAATTGACACTTCTTCGTCAACGGCATCTTGGAGTGAAAACTTGACGAAACGGCATCCGAAGTCGATCAGTAGGCTCACGTTCTCCGTCATTTCCACGTCCTTCCATGCCTCAGTTTTTTCAGACGCAGTCGACTTTGCATTCATGTGCACAGGAAGGCTGCTTCCGTGATCCGCCAATCTCGGCTTCACGTGGCTATCAAACACGTCTTCCAGTGTTGCGTCAAATTCCACACGAATCAACCGTTGTGAAAGAAGACGCTTCGCTGATCGCCAGCACACAACGAGGCCATACTGTCTGGCTTCAGTGCGCATGCCCGTTGGAACAAATTAATATCAAAGATCCAAAAGACTTTCAGGTTTTCCCCAAATTTGACCCGGTCGGGCGACCGGAAACAAAAAATATTTGGTCCGGCCTAATAAATAAGTAACATTATTGAAATGGTCACAGGTCGAGCTGGAGGTAAGTCACGTGACTGGCTGCTACCGCGTACAACGGCTACGCAGTCCGTCAGCCAACGTCCCGTAGGACCTCGCTTCTATTTTCTAGCGCGCCGGTCCGCACCCCAGCATATAGCTGCACGTGCGCCGGCACGACGAAATACGCATTTTATTGCAATACATGCCGGAAGTGGCAACGCAACTCCGCACAAGAGCTGTCAAGTTCTCCAGCAGCAAGTGCTGTCACCGGCGAGACAGAAAGACATGTGCATTTCACCTTTTCCTCTTCCTGCAAAGAGCAAATAGTAATAAGCATAAGAATAAAATGTGTATTTCGTTGTTATCAAGTTGTATATACATTGTAATTCTCAACTTTGACTTTAATTTTAAAGTTGAACCTGCCATTTGTATGAGCAAACACTTCAACAAAACAGCCTTATTCTAAACAAAATTTACAACCTTATTAGGTCACCAAAAACAATAGCAGGCCGGCTGGCAATCTTCGCCTTACATGATGAAGTAACGGGCGTGATCATTGTTCTGTTTGTTGGCAGGAAACCTAGGTTACAAATGTAGACCAAACAAGCAGCTCACCACCGATTTTCCAGCTCACAAGAATGTAAAAGTCTCGTTCTTTGTGCAGCTTCTCTAGGCGTCTTGTTTGTGTCGATTCTCTAGCTAGACGTCGCCTACTGTGCACTGTACAGTATTTACACAGCTATCCGTCTAACCGTTTTGGTTGTAATGAGGTGACCCAAGAGCCAAAACAAAACGTCTATGTGCGAAAGCATGCACGTGCACATGTAGATTATTAGGCATCTGTTCGCTCTGACTTTGGATATCGTAGAACAAAAATGAATAGAGACGCACTAGCGTACTTACAGGTCAGCCGAGCCGCTTCGTCCGACAAACAGACACTGTCATGGACAATGCACGTTCTCCTTCGGAAATTCCCGTCAAGCGCCAAATTTCTGTTGAAGACGACACTAGTGACCTTTGCAACAACACCACTGCCGCTCAGCCACGCACACCGAAAATTCAAGCTAGCAGACTGCAGAACCACTGCAGAAACACTGTGGAACAAGCAAAATGTTGAAGTCGGGTACAGCTACACACCCTCGCTCCTGGTTGTTGTTGGGAAACATACACGTGCAAATGTAAACTATAGGCGTTCTTCTATGTGCTAAAGCAAAGGACTAAACACCATGTACAGGACGGACGCCCGATGGCCGAATTCTCGTTAGCAGCTACCAAAGAAAGAGAGGTGGAGCCTCATGATAACATCACGTTCGTCTGTTGGTCGGTAATGACACCAGTTCTCGTCTATTGACCGGAATAGCTCATTTGCATCTGTGCTAACCAACTATATATACGGTCAACCGGTCATCGAACGACTACTATACTCGAGCCCGGAAATCCGGGCCTCGGGTAATGAAACATCATCAGTACTGTTGTGGCTGTCCTGTTATTGCGATGAAAACTTTAATGCTCGCTCATGGGGACGACGCTGCCCTTCTCTCCACCAGTGATCAATGGCTGAATCTGGACACCAGTCAGCTAGAGCAGGTGCAGATACATTGATGCGCATTAGATCATCTAGGGTGTCCTAAGCCAAGCGCGTCCTTCTTTCAGTCTTTGTCATCTTAAGCTGCGAGTAGACTTGTTCTAAATGACCGCTGGCAACAAGCAAGCAGAAGAACAGCTCCACTATTCTAAGATGTTGTGCCAGCGACTGGAGTCTGCGCAGTTGAAGAGCTTCCGCCACACAACTCTATAGTCATCTCGCACAATATCAAGAAATTCTCTGGCGTACGCTACCATGCAGTCCCACTCATCTTGCACCAATTCTATATCTACCTCTGCCTTCTCTAATGGTGTAGCAAAACGTTCACAGACTGAATTAATTGCATGATAGCCAAAAGGAGATTCAGAGCCACTCACTAGCTGCCATCCGTTTGTCGCTAGTATCAGAACAGCTTCCTGAAGAAGTGCAACATCAACGTTCTGAGAAACGAGATGATTATGAAAACTAGTTTAAACTAGATCAATCCAAGGAGAAGGTGGTGGGTTTCCAAGTACTCTAGCAATGGTTTTTAGTCTTTCAACTGTACGGTCTGATACAGCAAAAGCGAAGAATTGTTACTATCGCGTTTTATTCTTCCGATTACCTTTTTTCAGAAGGTGAGTCTTGGAATGCAGTAACTCGTAGCTTGTCAAGTCTAGATTTTGTCTTCATGATAGCATCAATGGCACGAACAGTGCACAAGTCTTCTTCCTGCAAAGTTTTTTGACAAGACAGCAACTGGTTTAAGAATGTCGTGAAACACTGCACAACCCAACAGAATTTTTGAATTGGTCCACTTTGATATATAACCATGAAGAGTCTGACGCTCAATTCAGCGTGGTGATGTTTGACTCAGCGTAGTCAGATGGCTAATGTATACTCCAAGTCTGTCAATGAGACAGGCTAAGGCAGCAATTTTGTGTGATACAAATCGCGTGCCACACGAAGCCCACCAGCCCTAGGCAAGTCAGAATTTTCAAGACAAAACTTAAGCTCTGCTATCACCTGCTTTATCTCTCGACATTTTTAGGAGATTTTTCATAGTTAAAGTAGACTTAAAGTAGACTTGAAGCATACGTTCATCGATGGTTGTGAAGAACGTCGATTTGAATGCATCTCTAATAGAAAGTTCTAAACGATGTCCTAAGCGCCAAGAGACCGTTACCAAGGATCATTAATAATAAGTGTTAATAACTGACGAAACAGGTCTTGTACATATCCTGTGATCAAAAGTTTAACCGTTATGAATATTATATGACATCATACTTTCTGTACTTATGAGATTACCATGTGAGATATCAGCAGGAACTTTCCTTGCTATGTAGTCTCCTTTCTTATACTTTGGGTATTTGAGGACGTATCTTTGCTCCATGCTTTGTTTTTGCTTGTTCCCTGTTGTTCGCGTTGTAGTGCAGTGCTGCTAGGTGGAGTCTACATCATAACAGAAATATAATGACCCATGCCTCATACTAGTAGGTCACCATGCTATATAGATAGAATTTGCTTGCAACGTCATCCATACCTTGCCAGCATTCCTTGATAGGAGAAGGCAGTCGACTTGGGTGCAAGGTGAATGACAACACTATGAAAGGCTTCGAGGCAGGACGTTTGGTACATAAGTGATAACTTGGCCACATCAGAAACAAACATACGGTTAAGATAACCATTTCAATCTTGAGACTGACCTTCGTGTCTGGATAATGATAATGATGACATTAAAATCAATACCTCAGACGTGCAAAATTGGAATGCTTACTTGGTTTGAACCATTTCTTCTTTCGTTCCAGATCTGTAAGATGGCATGTTCACATGAAGGAAATACCTCCCCATGTCCATCATGAACGTTGTGAATATGGTTAGAAACTGATAGCCACTTTTGTTGTATTTCGTCACCATTCCCACTTGGGGTTGACATGGCACACCAATAAAGATGGTTTACAAGGCTCTTCACGAGCAAGTTCACTTTCCTTTTCTTTTGCCAAGTTTTCAATCTTCCTTCGAAATGCTATGTACAAATAGGATAAGTTTATTTGCACAGACAAATATGTCTAGTAATATTTGTACATTTTGCAAGATGCCAAACATCATAGCGATTATCTGTGGCAAGAAGGTTTTCTCTAACTCATTTGGCAATCTGTCTGTGTCGATCAGTCACAAGTAGTCCAACTTCAAACTCCTGGTCATGCAGGAAGTTGATACCTCGAATTAACCCTTCGATCTCCATGTGCTAACTCCCCTTCACCTCATTGCTCTGTTGAGTACAGACATGGATATAACCATACACAAAAACAGAGCATCTACATTCTGGCATGCTCACGCGAGCACACACACACACACACACACACACACACACACACACACACACACACACACACACACGTTACATTCAAATACATAGATAGTAATCCAGACAAACAAATATGCACACTAACATCATAGCAGTGTCTGCCATACCTGCACCAGCTGAACGTCAATTACTGCATGTTTATGCAGCTCCATTACAGTGTAGGACCCATACTTTGCACAGTGACCTGGGCTATCAGCCCTACCATCACCACCAAGGATAAGTTTTCTGTGTTCACTTTTAGCTCAGCAAGCAGACTAGACTGATGGTGCTCCCAAACAGACCAAACTGGTGGCGAAAAAAGTTCGAGTAGAAATGGATGGACAGCCAAAAAATTCCAATACACGTGGTGTCTTGGATGGTGAAGTACCAGCAAACAAAATAGATGCAGAGAGAATGATGTTGCCAGCAGGTGTATTGCTCACGAATGGTTGACTTTCCCAATGACGAATGTGCCCCATTGACAGTTGTTTTACATGTAGAAATGTTCCTATGGTTGTTTTAGTTATGTTGGTTGTGTTACTGCTGCAGTGCACATTTCTCAAACAAACTGAGTAGTGCGTCCTCAAACACAAAATACTTTTTCTGCAGATGAAGAGATACATACACTTGTCTTTCAAAATCCATATTATGTTTATGGATATATTCCTGACTATAAGAACAGTAATGACCATTACTAGAATAATAGTTCAACAAAAGGTAACATAACAAACCTTCCATAATCAGCTTCAATTTCTGTTTCAGTGTCAATTTCTGTTTAAGTCTCAATTTCTGTTTCAGTGTCAATTTCTGTTTAAGTCTCAATTTCTGTTTCTACTTCTGGGACTTCTGTCTCACATGTCCTTGTTACCTTAATGTCACTGACATTATCACAAATATCTGTTGCAGCATGTAGCAGTGCATTGTGCAATGGTGATGCAGATATAAAAGAGCACTGGACACCGACCTCTCGCATTACTGGCTGTTTCAGTGCTTGTACCCCTGTGCAATACTTTATTATTGGTACATATTGACATCACGTTATCACTACTATACCTCTAGTCCTAGTAGCAGGTCGAACCTGTATTTTCACGTCTTTTGTGGCCACTCTCTCAGTTTGGATTCCCACGCCTTTCATGAAACATGTTTCCTTGTGATTTAGTAAATAAACATTGAACTTTTATTAATTAAACTTAAAACTGATATGTACCTACTTGATCAATTTCCTCTTCATTGCTGTCCACATGGTCGTCACTGCTGTCCATAGTATGATCATTGGTAGTTTCCATGTTGTCAAACTCGCTGTCTGCAGTTAGAAGATTCTGTACCACCTTAGAAATTGTTAATTAATTCATCACTAGATTTACAAGTCCAAATAAAACCTACTCTTATTCTTTCGCGTTTTTCATATGCCAATCTCTTCATTCTTAGCGGTTCCAACTGCTCAGCCCTCGGCGCACTGTCTCCGTCGTTGCTACACACGCTGCTGCTAGTCCTCGTGAACGAAGTTGGTACAGCGTTCTGCTTCAATTTTGGAGCGCGTAAGCCTATACCAAACTGTTCGTACAGCCCTGGTTGATCTTCGAAGCAGTCTTCTTCAAAATGGCGACTGCACAAGACGAAAGAATCACTTGGGCCTTCCTAGCGATGTCTCGTTCTTCTCACCTGTTCCGCCCATTTTCGTCTTTTTTCAGGGTCTTTCAGAAATTGAAAAAGACTTACGCCTTCCTTAGCAGTCTTTCACAGAATGCTGTGACACATCGTCTAACCATTCTCGACGTAGAGCAAGTCCGAGTCTTGTACGTTAGCTATAAACTTTGCGCTAACACGACATCCGTTCTCTCCTTGACGTCATATCTACACGCCCTGAATCTACTGCTCGAAATCGGATGCACCAAACCGGAAGCACATTGCAGCGCAATTTTCTCGTCTAAACCTTAACTTTAAAAATCTAAAAACTTTTTCCAGGTATGTGCGCCTTTAGAACTATCGTATAGAATTTTAAAACAATTTTCGATTTTTGCATGTCAGTGGCCCTTTAATGCCACTAGAAGTGAAGACATCGCTGCTGCTCCATGTGATTGGGCCGGAGGGAATAGGAGTGTACGACAGCTTCGCGTTCGCACAGGAAGACGGCAAGGAGAATATCCGGTACGGTTACAGAATTTGAGGAGCATTGTGTACCGAAAGCAAACGTTACATACGAACACTACAAAATTTTTCATGCACTCACAGAAAGAAGGTAAGTCTATAGACCAATATATAACGGCATTGCGCACGCTAACACGTACATGTGACTTTGGAGACATCCGGGACTCGCTGATTCGAGATCGAATCGTACTGGGTGTGAAAAATCTGCAAAAGAGTCTTGAGATATGTCGAGCAGAGAAGCTATCAACAGAGCAAAGCCATCGCATGGCAGCTGACACATCAGCAGTCAGCAGTATGGATGCAGTACAGTGTAAGATGCTAGAGGAAGAAGATGACGTAGTAGCGACCCAAGTGGCGACAATACGGAAGGGACAATTTTGGGATCTAGTCGAGGTAGACCAAAAAATTGCCTGCACGAGATGTGACAGGAAACACTAACCAAGGAAGTGTCCTGCGTGGAGAAAGAAGTGTGGGACATGTCATGGTCCCAATCACTTTGCGGCAGTATGGGAAACAAAAAGATAAATTTCATTCGAACCAGACATTTAGAAACCTCAGATGAAACAGTGTCGCTTCAGAACAAAGAATCAGAGATATCTTCATCAAACGGAGAGTCTGGTCACTGGTAAACTTCGGGCACCGGCAATACTAATCACGATGCTACAACAGCCTGGAAGATATCAATATGCATCAATGATACTATGGTAACTTTAAGATAGATACGGGGGCTGAGGTCAGTTTTTCTGCCTCGCTCTATTTACAACAGTTTACACAGGAGACCATCCTTGCAAACCTCGAATGAGCGCTTGTTACCGTACGGGTCGCAAACACCTCTTCATTTAGATGGCCAGTGTGTGTCAGGTTCCACGGGAAAATAAAGAACCTTTACTGGGTTTAGTGCCTGTCAGCACCTAGGCCTGTTGAATCGTATCGCGTCGTTTGACGAGAAATGTTACAAGGCGGAAGCAATTTTAGAAGGTGGAGGTGTACCTGACACCAAGATACACTCAGATCCAGTGGCTACGCAAGATGCAGATGTTTTCAAGGACTCGGTTTTCTCCAAGCATATGCGTACAACATCTCTCTCAAGGCGGGCGCTACGCCACCTGTGGTGGCAACCCCGCGCCGCATCCCGTTACCGTATCATCAAAAAGTCAAAGATGAACTGGAACGGATGAAGACTCTCTGGAATCGAAGAAGTGACGCAACTGACAGAATGGGTGAGCCCCATGGTAGTAGTACCCAATCAGAATGGCGATGTCAAAATATGTGTAGATTTGGACATCTCAATCGCTCGGTCAAACGTACAGCAGAGGAACTGATTGCAAAGATGAACGGAGTGAAGGTCTTTACAAGCCTTGACGCATCTTCAAGATTTGGCAATTTCCCCTTGCCTACGACAGTTTCGAGCTGACAACGTTTCTGACACCCTTTGGTCGTTTTAGATTCACTCTTTACCATTTGGACTGAATTCGGGCTCGGAAGTATTCCTCAAAGCTATGCAGACGATACTGGAGGGGATTGATGGCGTCACATGCTACATTGACGATGTGCTCATTTGGGGGACCACATAGGAGCACGATCCGCGGCTTCGTCAAGTACTGGAGAGATGCCGTCAAGAGAAATTGTGCCTCAATGCTTCAAAATGTCAATTCCGCGAGTCTCTTGTAAAATAATTTGGCCACACTATCACGGCGGCTGGGTTACACCCAGACAAAACAAAACATGCACTGTTAGCGATGGTAGCACCAAATTCGCGCGATGAACTGCGACGGTTTCTTGAGACGGTACAATATCTGGCTGAATTCATTCCCAACACCTTTCAGAGATGACAGGTCCAATGCGAGAGTTGCTAAAAGATTTGGAATGGTGTTGGGTTAAGTGAAATCATGGTCAGAAAACTTCAGGATCACTTTGCAGTAAGTTATGACATTATTTTAAATTTAATTGTTTCTCTGATTTGAGTTATCTTAATCAATGTCTTTGTTTTTGTATATTAAGACAGATATGTTGATCATTGGTGTGGCCAAGTCAAGTGAATTAGACAGTCTTCTTTGTCTAGCAACCAGTCAGAATACAGATTAGACACTACATGTTACACTGACAATCAAACAGACCACTGTACAGAAAACCAAACAGTAGACAAGACTGCCTCTACAGAGTCTGAATGGAAACTGAAATTTTGGGCATTCTTCAAGGAAGTCTACATCCGACCTAGATTCACCCTCTATTTAATTAAATGACTTGATGTGGAAAAATGTTTACTTGAAGATGACACTGGAGGGTAAATAGATGACTGTACAGTGTGTAGTGGTGTGTGTGTGTGTGTGTGTGTGTGTGTGTGTGTGTGTGTGTGTGTGTGTGTGTGTGTGTGTGTCTGCATTATATGCACGTGTTAGGTTAAAAGTATTTTAGCCTGTGTGTGATTGCATGTGTGTAGAGAAGTCATTCAATCTCTATGGACTGGATTTAAGATTGTGGGTGATAATATTGACGAATACGTTAGACCATCCAATCATAGAGTTGACCATCAAACTCGTTCTTATCACTATTTTCATTCCGTTGCGGTCTTAGACAGAATTGATTTGAGCTTTTCGTCAAATAGAGCTCCTGTCTAACCATTGATGATTTCTTACTAAATAGCCATGACATCATGCAGCTGGAAAGAGACTTTGAAGTACTTCTTTCCAGGTAATTAAGCAAATAATTGTGAGCGTTTATTGATCAATTAGTACTATGCTATACCACTATGGCAGAGTTCTTGTTAGACGAATCCCAGACTTTGAACACCAAGCACCTAGTGTAGTGTGGCACATTCCATGCAAGTATCAACAGGAGCTGTCGAGTAAATCGAAGATGGTGAATAAATTGTTACATGGTTTTCTGTATAGCGAGAGCTCCAGCTGAGTATTTGTCTTTGTATTTTTAATTAATTTAGGTGCCATTGGGAGCGCTTCTCCACAATGAAATTTTACCTGCCAGAAATGTGCAAGATACTTGGTTCTCTACAAGAGTATGTTCCCACTCGTATAGTGAACAGTACTCTTGACGTGGGAGATAAGTCGTTGTGCTTTACCTTTGTATGGGAAGCTCATGTGGTGTCAGCTGCACAGTCTGTAAAATCAACACAAGGGGAAGAGACCTTAGTACTCTTGTCCACAAATGTCATCAATTCTTTTGTGTTGCTGTCATCCTTACTGGCACAGAGGCAAGGCACTGTAGCTATAGACTCGATCTACAAGTTGTAGTACAATGAAATATAATATTATTATTTATCTATTATACAGGGAACATTTAACTGCTTTCCGTGTTTATGCACTTGACATTCTGAATCTTGGCCTCCTCTACAAGGGTTTTCACGACGCAGTCAAACAGGGGAATGGTGATAGAGTGATACGATACTGGAAGGTGCTCATGGTGCTATCTAAGGAAGCAGGTAAACGAAATTATAGCAAGAAGGCATTTCTGCTAATCCTGCAATTCACTCGTTATCTGAAAGAGCAGCCAAAGAAGTAAAATGGAGCCGGTTTGTACATGGAAGAGGCCAATTTAGATGAAACATACCTTGCGATTTGGCAATGGACACTTAAACAGAGGGCTGAAGGGTATCATCCGTAATATGGGAGCTAATGTTGTCCCTTCAGCATTAGCTCGTGCAGCAAATCAATCGGAATTGTAGACTGTGTGTGTGTGTGACTTGTTCGAAGAGTCGGTTTTGGCTCAGCAGACATCTAACAAACACACCATCGCTCAAGAGAGCAAAGGCTTTCAGCTAGTGCTGGAAACCACATTAAATGAGAAAATATTCAAGGAAGAGATTGTAAGGCATCACAGCCGCTCCGATACTCATGCACCCTTCGGGAGCAAAGCAGGAAAGAAACTCTTTGCACGAGGCTACAGAGGTTACTGCAAGAGCACACTGATTTTGTACCTGATGATGGCGATGATGATGATGATGATGATGATGTAGATGATGTTGATTTTAATGACACCGAGTGAACCTAAAGTATTATTGTTACTTGTGCTATGTAATTAAACTATTGTAGGCATGAAAACTCTAGACTATGTATATATCATTAAGCTACGAGCGTAAAGGACACCACAATAAGTGGTGGACTGCTTCGCGAGAAGCTCACTCTAAACGGGCTGAATTGACTTCCGGTCTGTATGTCGGTATGTCGCTATCTATCTATGTATGTTTGCTTGTAAGCGTGTGTCACGCTCGGGGAGTTTGTCGAGCCAATCAGCAATCGTTTTGAGACGCGAAACGTAGATGACGTAATACTAGCTTGTCAGCGTGAATCACTTCCGGGAATTTGTTGAGCAAATCAGCAATCATTTGGGACACCTACAATGGGTGACGTAACAATCCCGCGCAATATGACAGAAAAGCCGAGATGTCGTAAACCTCCATTTTACGGTCAACTGTCGTCAAACCGAGAAGCGCAGAGTAAAGTTCAGGTAATAGTTGTGTGCGTTTGTTACTTTTTACAAAAGAATCGCAAACAAACGAATTCATCGTTCTTCAAGAAGCCAGCTAAGGTCCCATGGGACAATGCATCTAGCTATGCATCGTGCATGCGCACCACCGGCATGTCATCCGCGATCTTCAAGAGAGCAATATGTTCTAAGTAGGACTGATGATGAACGATCGACGTCGTCTTGCAAGAAAGATTCGTAGGAAACGTTGACGCTGCTTTCTTCTGGATCCGGTCTCTAGCTGTACATGCATGTCGCTTCACAGTATATTCTATGCAGCTAGGAGACGTACACCGATCTCTAGCTACAACGAAATAGTGGAACGAAAGATGGCGACGGCTCAACAAAAGTATGATAATGATCTGATAGTCCATCTCAATAGTTAATTAATTTATTAACTTCCAGTGATACAAGAGCGCTGTACATGCAGAATCGAGACATAGCGTGGATAACAAGTCCGCTCCGTGCAAGAGTTGCGTAGCTGTGTGAATTCGAAGCAGTGTGGGACATTGATGGTATTTAGTTAATTATCTTTAATCACATTGGTAAACCCATGTGTTTTCAAAGAATTGCCGTTGATGTTCTAGCAACAATTAAAATAATGATTAATTAAATGATGACAATAAATAAACAAAATTTAATAAAATTACACTGCATGCTATTTACAATAAATATACTCAGACAGACAGACAGACAGACAGACAGACAGACAGACAGACAGACACACACACACACACACACACACACACACTCGCAGCTCTGAAGCGAGGGTGTAAACACAGCTTCATTTACTAGTAAATACATGATGATCATGCAGTATACGCATGTAGTGTTGATCATTACGTAAAGGATACTCAGGGCCAGGCAGATATCATATAATATAACTAGTAGAGACTTGCGTGTTCCACAGATTGTCATGCTGTGTCAGAAGTGAAGTCTGCAAACCCAAGCTGCTTCCGTTCATATTACTCCAATCACAACGTGGTCTCTTCCTGTTTACTACTATACTTGTTCACTAAAGCCATGCACAAACACATAAACTGAGTACCCAAACACAGAAAGACGATTCATCTTGTTTCGATGACGTCATGCAGCTCCAAGCCATTCCAGATATCGCTCACTCTGGACTGTCTGCGGTCGCTTTAGACGTCAAACAGCAAACAGCATCGTGTACGTTCGCATCCATGTAGTACGTTTGCATCAGTCTCCATTGTGACACGAGCGCACAACGCTAGATCGTACGACGTCGATCCTGCCTGCATGAAATCGAAGCCTGTCGACGTCAAAGTTCCCGCGGCTGCGTTTAATTGTTGCTGTAGACATGCAGATTTCACAAACAGCAACGAATCTAGCTGTAGTCTCCGAGTTGTTCTCTACGAAACAAGAGAAGCTAATTGAGATAGGATTGCACTGCGTGCATAGCAGTCTGGTCTTAAGTGAAGCGTTTAGGAAACCAAATCCGGTCTATAGATAGCTGATTTCTGACTACACAGCACACAGCGACATCAAAAGCTGTTCACCAGACTCCATTTCGCCGGGAAGGATGACGCGGCGGAAAGAGGTCTGGGTACGCGAGACTAGTAGCCATAATCGTTTCTAGGAAGCCATTTTATTTTAGGCGTGGCCGTCAGCCTGCGCACAAACGCGATTTCTACCCAAGGCAAAGCATGCCCATAAATCTGGACGATGCTCCTTTTACGGACAGGTGTACCTTACATCGCCTGCCTAGAACTATGCACAGAGTCACAAGCAGGGGAAGAGCGAATATGTGTTCTACAAAACAACCAAAGATCACGTTTGAAGATGTGGTAGTATTCTTCATTAGGTTCCTAAGGTTAGGCTTACCAATACCTGTTTATTAGTATTGCACTGGGCACCGGTTAGAGGGTGTACTCGCGAATGCGAGGGGCTGAGTGGAAAGCGCGGATCCACGGATCCACATACAATATATGTCAAACAGACTGCAGCGACTGGTCTCATTTCGTGAAAACGATCTACTGAGATGGGAGCATGTGCTAGCTAGATCTAGAGCCTAGAGTTCTAGCGGACGCGACGCCATGTGGCTGGGATAGAGAATCGAATTTAAACTGATTAAACTGATCTTCGTGATTACTACTGTGTTTGATTGAAATTTGCCGTGTGACGCCTTCGTCCACAGATACGTACAAGTGAAAATTGCGCATACGTCTACAGACGTATGATCGAGTTTCTCGCGTTCCGTGGCCATATCGTCTGTACTGCGTCGGTCCGTACCTTGTCGTAGCAGCAAACAGAAAGCTGTGGAAGGAAACGCCGTTTAGGGTGTAACTACTTGCATGGGATTCCTTCCATGATGTTATATCTGTCGGATCTGATTGTCTTCCCTGTTCGTTCTTCACCTTGTTTGACCGTCACAGTATTGAGCTAAGATGCCAATCTTGTTTTTAACGTAATTAATGTAATTTTTATTGTAAAATATTGTTTATAGGTTCTGTAGCTGTAGCGTTTAGCGTTTCCGATCCTAACCAATGTTCACAAGTTGCTGTGACTGTTGAGATTGTGACAGTGAGGAAGAGCAGAGCTCCTAAGTTTGCCCTACAATGTCAGAAACTATGTTAGGAATAACTGTACTGTACAGGCCGGTAAACAGGTAAAAATGTGAGATTTTCGTAGAAACTGCATATCAACCTAGGTGTATCTTTCAATTGTTTAATATAAGAATTGAATACGAGTACGTACAAGAATCTTCTCACGTCTTGTGTACACCGCTCAATCAGAAACTGCTGTAGTATTGTGTCTCAGAGGCTCTAATAATTATTACCAACGGTGTTAGAAATATTTGGCGTCAAAATGATGATGATAATGAAAAATTGATCAGCAAGTGTGGGCAACGACTACACAGGTTTAGCAATCGAAACCATGACCTGAAGACTGCTGTCAAGATTCTGATTGTATCTGTGTAATGGTGATTGGTACAGCAGGACCTGTAACTGACAATTTATGATGGATCCTTGTGCTTGAGGACGACAGTCAGCAAGGACCTTAGGTACAGACAGCATCAATAGTAGGAATGACATACACTTTGCGTAGATATGCATATACTAGTGACATAGACAATAACACTCTTTGCAAACAGTATCCTATCCACCTTCCTGTTAAATTGATTAATTAATTAATTAATTGATAATGATAAATAAAGGTGAGAAATATTGTAGCAGATAAGTTAGAGTTCCACCCATTTTATATCAAGCAAACATATGACATGAACCAATGATGACTAGCACAAAATACATATCAAGTCTACTACCTAACATTCTCGCAGTTATCAAGCAAGCACAGCATTATTAGGTTATTCTACATATCAAACAGTTCCAACGGAACAAGGTTTAATTATCTAGGTCTAGTGTTGATTCGGGTGCTGGTCATGACGAAGATTTGAATGTCTGAGCAAGTGGTTGAATTGTCAACACATATTGCAACGGATGCCTTTGCAAACAGGTAACTCAATTACATAACAATGTAACAATACAAAGCATGTCCACAGATGCTCAATTACATGAAATTCATCAAGCATCTATAATTTTAGCTAGTTGTAGTCAGCAAACCACTTGAAAGCTCATGCATATGCATGTATTTGCATGTAATTTAATTTCAATGAACAAATCTAAGATGAAACTTCGTGGGCTTGGGCTGCCACATTCATACTTCTGACATGTCGATGCAGAGAAACAATCAACCTATCATTATAAAAATAAAATAATAAATAAAATAAGGTGCACATCACCTACCAACAGTAACCAAACAACAAGAACATGACAACCAAATCATTAGTTACAATTATAAATCCAAGCAACAGTAAACAACAGCCTTGGAAAGACGACAAATGTTACTGAGACTAAATTATAATTATCGATTATACACCTATACAATTACAATTCAATGAACTTCCTCTTTACACGTATATATTACACGTGTATACTTGTATTACCTTTACAAACCAGTAGCCAACCAGTCACAAAACCCTGAACAACTAATGTGATATTTCTGATAATACAATGTAATGTGGTATGTAAACAGTAGCATGTAGATTAGTGGGCGTGCACTTGCTATATAGACGTTTGTAATCATAAGAATAGAGAGTCGGTACTTGACCGTCAAGGACTGTCGTCGTTGTCTCAGTATCCAAGCGATCCTCGCCCGTGTTGTGTACTCGTATAGTAGCATTACATCTGGTGTCAGGAGTTGAATTTCCTGAGTGGACCGGGAATCGAACACCGCGAAAATGTCCGAAGACGTGCAGCATCAAGTGCAGCCAAACGTAGTTGTTCAAGTCCCTCCCACGCCACAGCTGCCAGAATCGTTTGGTGACGGTAATTTCGAGCTCTGGGTGAAGCGCTTTGACATCTGCTCGAAGGCGAATCGTTGGGATGCAGAAGAAAAACTACTAATGCTTCCGCTGCTGCTGAAAGGAAGGGCATTCGCTGTATATGAAAGACACGCAACTGCCGAGTCGTACGATGTCCTGGTAAAAGGGATCAAGCAGTCTTTTGCCCCGGACACAGAAGAAGCTCGTCGATTAGCGCATCGACAGCTGCAAGATCGGAAGATGCAGGCTGGAGAGGATGTGGAGGTCATCCTAAGAGTGTTAGAGCGGCTGATTGATCGGGCGGCGCCAAATTTGCCGAACAAACTTCGTAATAGGCAATTGATCGATTACTTCCTGGAGGGTTTGCCAACGTTTGTAGCGGATCAATTGTTCATCCTTGCGCCTAAAACGCTTGAAAATACGGTTACGTGAGCTAGGGAGATGATGCTGTTGGAGAAGAGCAGAGGCTTGCGAGCTGGTGAATCGCTGGAATAACGGCGTGTGAGGATGACGACGAAGAGAGTGCGTCGGGTCACATTATGAGAGCAATGCGAGCTATATCAGATCGACTGGACACACTCAAGAAGACATCACACCCGGTAAGAGTGGAGGCAAAGCAGACACAACGGAATACCAAACAAGTGCAATGTTTTGGTTGTGGTGAGTACGGACATTACAAGCGGTTCTGTCCTAATGATGTATCCAGATGTCGTGGGAAGGACACTGGTCCATGTTATATTTGTGGTAAGCTAGGTCATTTGGCACGGGCGTGTTCTCGCAGAAGAATCGAGTTGGGGCGTGACCAAGTGCAGATGCGGAGCAAATGCAGAGTACAATGAACCTTCTGATGAAGAAGACGGTTTCGAGAGGAAGCAAGAGTTCATTTGGTGAGCCGGAGAAAAAGCACATTGCATCATGTCGTTGGACTCGGAAGGTATTTAGTGATCCGACGTCGTCGTTGGTGTCCGTTGTTATTGGGGGAAAGGCATGGAATTGTTTGGTAAACACTGGGGCGTCAGTTCCTGTGATTTCACACAAATGGCTAGAAACATTTAGCGGCGAACAATCACAGTTGGACATGCAAATAGATTCCTTGCCTGAAGGGTTTGCACTCAAGAATGTAGCTGGCTCTAAAATTCATGTGACAGGGAGTTTGTATCAGTGATTAGGATGAGTGAATGGACTATCTCTCACAAGTTTGTTGTGGCTGATGTTGACATACCGGGACCCATCTTGGGGATCGACTTCTGGTCACAACACGCAGTAGTTTTGGATCTAAAGGAGAGACTGTTGCGTTGGGCAGGAGGTTCAGTTCCACTGAAGACACAGTCAGTTGGTTTGTTTCCTTGCGGTAAGGCATAGCTTTACAATGCCGGGTACCAGTAGGCGTATGATCAAGGGTCAAGTTGTGGATTCTGAAGGGAGGCCATGCTGTCTTACTGGGGCAAGGGTGATTGAGCCAAATGCTGGTTTTGTTGATAAAACGGGTGTTTGGTTGCTAGAGCATTAGTAGACGGAGAACAACGTGAAGTGCCAGTGCAGCTGCTAAATCTTCGCGCCACAACTATTGTGAAGACAGGAGCAGTAATAGCAGAACTGTTTGACATTGAGGAGGTGAGTACAGTAGAGCAGTCAGGTCTAGTATGTGGAATAGTGGGTACGGAGATGAATGACAAGGAGAACTTTTGAGTATCTTTCATTTGGACCATCTTGGTGACGAGGATAGAAACGAGCTGTCATGAGTACTGCTTAAGTATCGTAGTGTCTTTTCGACAGGACTTATGGACATAGGTACGACAGGGGGTAGTGGAGCAAAAATACCTACGGGCACAGCACAGCCTGTGAAACAACTACCACGTAGAATATCACACACACTGAAAGAGGAGGTTGACAAACAGGTGACACTATTGTTGGACACAGGAATAGAGTTGTTCCAATAGTCCGTGGTCCTCGCCTGTAGTTCTCGTGAAGAAACGTGATGGTGGTGTCAGATTTTGTGTTGATTACCGACGTTTGAATGCTGTCACAGTAAAGGATAGCTACCCTCTCCCAAGAATAGATGACACGTTGGATGCATTAACGGGTGTGAGGTATTTCACTACCTTAGACTTGGCAGCAGGGTACTGGCAGGTGCTGGTAGCATAGGAATACAAAAAGAAAATTGCTTTTGTTTCGCAAAAGGGTTTGTGGCAATTTAAAAAAATGCCTTTTGGATTGGCCAATGCGTCAGCAGCCTTTCAGCGGATGATGGAGGTAGTACTAGCAGGGTTACAGTGGTCGGAGTGCCTCATCTACCTAGATGACGTAATCGTGATTTCGTCGAGCTTTGACAAGCACATGCAAAGGCTGGGACTGGTGTTTGAAAGATTGTAAAAGGCTAATCTGAAGCTAAAGCCTAGTAAGTGTCAGTTTGTGCGATCAGACGTGTGTTACCTGGGACACACAGTATCAGAAAGGGACTCCAACCACATAGCAAAAGGGTTCAAGCAGTGAGTGAATACCCAAGTCTCAAGGAAGTGAGCCAACTGAAAACCTTTCTTGGTATGGCAGGGTATTATAGGCGATTTATACCTAATTTCTCTGACACTGCTGCACCACTATACGATCTTTTGAAGAAGAAGCCATTTGAGTGGTCTGTAAACTGTGAGAAAGCATTCACAGCGATGCGGCAGAAGATGGCTACAAGGCCTGTGATGTCTTTCCAGACTTTAGCCTACTTTTTGAGTTATCTGTGTATGCTAGTGAGATAGGTTTGGGTGCAGTACTCCAACAGACAGTTAAGGGCTCAGAACGTGTGGTAAGTTTTGCTAGTAGGGCATTGCACCAACATGAAAAGAACTATTCGACCATCGAAAAGGAAATGCTAGCAATTGTTTGGGCCAAAGGCCACTTCCGATTTTACCTTTACGGTAAACCGTTCTTGCTTAAGACAGATCATCAACCACTGGTCTGTTTGAAGAGTATGAAAGAGCCTCAAGGAAGGTTAGCTAGATGGTTAGCCGCAATAGCAGAATACGAGTTTTCTGTACAACACATCCCCTGGAAAGCAAATGTGCCAGCTGATGCTCTGTCAAGAAGAGTAGGGGGAAGAACAGTGGAGAACAAGAGAAAGTAGAGGTAGATGGTACAGAAACTCTGGACGAAGTAATGACTCCTTACTCTGTAAATGCAGTAGAATTTGAAGCATATTGGAAGTTAGACGAGATGGCAATGCTGCAGAGACAAGTCCAGGTATTAGCTGAAGTCATCTATCGGCTGGAACACCAACGTACGCCACCTAGATCTAGGAGTAAAGATGGAAGTTTGAGATCATACAAACGATTGTATCACCAGTTACACATCAGGAACGCAGTGAACAGTACATGTACGTACACAGTTTACACTCAGAAAAAAATAAATACGTCACGGGGTGGGTTCCTATATTGGGACAGGCGCTGACAATCAACGTGTAATTAATTTTGAATGCAAGGCCTATCACAGGGTACGGTAGTGCCTGTATGTAGGGATTGCCCACGTTTTGGGGCGTACTTAGCCACTCTAGATAAAGACAGAGTGACACCAAAATTTTATATTAATTGATTTATATTTATATAAAAATGTGCTAGTAAATTAATATACACATAAATTATTTAGATTTAATCTAACGTTTTAGCAGTTGGAGCATTTCGGTGCATGGGTTCCTAATAGTTATAGTTAGTCAATTAGTAACTAATGTTTAACTATAAGATAACATATACATTGTATATGTACATGTACAAATTAAGGCTTTTGTATTTGTGTTTAAACGCAAGCGTTTGCTCCTGATCTATTGTATTTCAATCGCAGCTTTAAATCTTGAAAGTAAATTTTTAGAGCAGACCGTAAGCAGTTGAGCTGAAGTCACCAAGAAAAAAAATGTAATACAATTCCAAGCCTTTGATACTTAAATTAACAAAACATCAAAGTAATTGTGTCTGATTGTAGCAACGTGATTGGCTGACTAAAGGCGCGTGCGTTTCTTCTATGTTTATTCACAATGGTCGTTTGTTTTCGTCACTTGTCGCTGAGACTGAAGATAATGTCTAAAGTGCGTTGTTTGTGACACAAATGGTCGGACTCGAGAACCGACAGCCGTGCAACAATTCTATGACTGTTCGGTTAGTTTGCTGTTACGGACTATCAATTATGTAAATAACGTTGAGTTTCTCACGTTTTCGTGTTTAGAATCCAGTGCAAACAGAAAATACGGGTCGAGAAGACGAAATTGTGTCGCCCGAAGTGAGTGAAGAGAATGAGAGAGAGAATTCTAGAGAACTAGATAGACAAGAAACAGAACAATCAAGAAATGAAAGAAAATGTCAACAAGATGAAATTAGAGAAGCGGAACTCGCTTGAAGAACGTGAAAATGAGATGAATGTGCAGAAGGAAGAACAAAAAGATGAAATACCAGTGCCAAACGAAGAACAACAAGCAGAATCGTTACGAAAAGATGAAAAGCAGATGACGCAACAAGAAGAACAAGAGCAGAAAGAAGATGAAGTTGCATCTACAAAAGATGAAACACAAATGGAGGAGAGGGGAAAGAGAAACAGTGCAAGTAATCTCGACAACAACTGCTGTCATCAACGCGCAAAGCACTCCTTCCTTCAAGACTGATGGTGAAGAAGGAAAAGAGTTAAAGCATGTCAGTAAACTTTCATCATCGGATAAAGATAATCCAGTAAAAAACAAACAAGTCTCTGACTTTGATTGTGCGGCTGCTTGTCCAGTCGACATGTCATGTTCGAGTGTATCTGCTGGTAAGCCGTTGTGTTTACGTGACTGTTTAAGTACGAATTTCTCTTGTGATAAGTAGTTGTCAATGTTGCCAAACACGTGATACTTGAAATGCAAAGGCTGGGCACTCTTGTACATATTCGGTGACAAGACCCTCTAGCCATGCACAAGTTGTAAATATCGATAAATAGCTAGATGTATAAACTTCACTGTAGTGTGTAGAACAAAAAATTAACTGTGTAGACAGTTTAAATAGATTAGATTAACATAGATATATGATATAGTACTATACTTAATTAATGGGTCCGGGTATAGTTCTTGGTGCGATATCAGTTTCAGAACTGCCAGTGGCAGCACGACACCTACCCAAAAGAGCTGGAGACCATGTTTGGCTTCCTCTTGGGCATGGGAATTGTTCGGTTGCCAGCTATTACAGACTACTGGTCCAACAAACGGTTTCTTGGATACATATATTACAAATCTGTAACGTCTTGCCGGCGGTTTAATGCTGCCATGAAAGCATTCAAGGTATGTCAGTAGGCAAGCTTTCTGTCTGAAAAGTTTGATGGATCTTGTAAATAGATAAACACATTTATCCCACATAGACAGGCTCAGAACCAACCTCGTCTGGCTGCAGCTGTACAAGCAGCAGCACCACCACCTCCGCCACCATCACAACAACCACAACCAGTACCAGTACATGTACTAGCTGCACCACAAGTACCAGCGGCCAGACCACTACAACCGCCTACAGACCAGCAACAGGACAATTCAAGCGTTTTTGAGGACAGACTATTTAAAATTCGTCATGTCCTTAACCACGCAAGTATAGTGAAAGTTTTACATTAATGCAGATGGAGACATTGCAATTACAATTTCAGATGAACACGCCTGCCGCCAGCTCTATCATCCGGGGCAGAATGTTTGTATAGATGAACGAATGGTCCGGTTTAAAGGTAATCTGTTGGCACTTGGTTGTTGTGTTTGGTTTGATCTAATGTATTTCTTCACAGGTAGAACTGGCATGAAACAGCACATGCCTAAGAAACCCATCAAATGGGGGTTCAAGCTATGGGTCCTAGCATCATGAGACCCAAACTTCCCCCCGGGAGCTGCCTACGTTGTTGATTTTAATGCTTACGTTGGCTCCCACGAAAATGTCACCGAGGAAGGCTGGAGGCTGAATTCCAGACTACAAGCTCATGGGAGGTGTCGACCTCTTCGACCAGATGAACAACTTATACGCGGTCTTGAGGAAGGTCTACTGTTGGCCTATAGTTCTTCTCTTCAACTTCATCGAGACCACTACAACCAACCCGTACATCTTGTATCGAAGCTGTTCGGACAACAAGGTGAGTACGTTTATCTGGGTTGTTTAGTTGATATTATTATCTAGGCAATTCTAGATCAGTCATAATAACGCGTGGTTCGATCCCTTTACGAAAGTTGCTGTCACAACAAAACTGTTGTAGATATATGTAGGTAGGCCTGTACGTATCATGAAAGCTCTTGGTGTTTGGTTAGAATTAGGCTAGACGGCGTACACGTGTTTGATAGTCAAGTACAGGGTTGTGGAGCCATGCTGCTTCAACTAAGCTGTCGTCACTATGGTGTTGGTCGTTGAAGGTGGATGAGGCACTAAGGCACATTGGTATGTATTATTGCTTACTTACCTCCGTGCCCTCTATCTGTTCTATATGGCTTTGGGTTTCAGGATCATGGATGTCTAATAACATACCTGTGTTCTGCTTTAAGGTCCACTTTGATGTGTCTTAGTTTGAAGGGAAGAGGAAACTGAAGCACAACGCTGTGCCTACAATGCTTCCTCGCCAAAGAGTTCCTGCTCGGAGAAAGCCTCCGACTGAAATAGGTGCTCCGTCAAACCCAGCTCCATCTGATCACACCTATTGTGCATTCGTTGAACATAGCCAACTATCATCTTGTGAATGTAAGTGTTACCCTATTGCTCAGTAAGTGCCTGCAATAACACAATAGCACTGAGTTATCAAGTCAATTCTGTTGCAAATTCTGGAGGTTTAAATTTGCTTAGACCCTACAAAATTACTTCTGTGTTTCTCAGTTAGCCACTTAACCACTTTTGCCCCAGAAAGGAAAGAAAAAGATCACATGCGTGATCTCCATCATCACATCATGCGCAAAAAATTTAACAGATGTTGTGAAATGCTTGGTCTATCAATCATTTCAAAGCACTACCTTATCTGCATGTATGTGGACTAGCACCAGTCACATCAACCTAGGTATGTCCAAACCCTTGTGTCATATGGTCTATTCCGATGAGATTTGTCAGGATATTATTGAGGAAGAACAGCCTATGTCATTCAGACTTGTTGACAGGAATCGAAATCCCTCTTATTGTGTTGGATTTTTGACGTGAAGGCACACATGGTCTCATGTAAATATTCACAATATATTCTTGTGCCTTCATCTGAAGTGCCAGGCATCTTGGCACAACTGTGTGCAAACAGGAAATACCTGCAATTTTTGGAATTTTTGAAACTGAAATAAGAAACACAGAAATAATTGTATTGCCTGTTATGACCACAGGTACTATTTTGGGTACATGTACTTAACAGGAAGAGTCAAAGTTTGAACTTGGTAATTGCTACACTAATGACTAACAACTTGATGTACAGTCCGCGTCAAAACTATTGACACAGTTCCGGTTTAGTTGTACTATTTTTGGAAAGTCTTCTGTTTTGCTATGTAATAAGAAGCCAGCGCCAAATGTTTCTCAAACAGCTGAAAAGGAGTCACAAAAGCTATTCCATAGTCTGCGCATCTACTTAGAAAACTTTCCATCGTCAAATGATTCGTGAAAGACAACGCCGCGATATTCTGTTACTATACCGCTCTGGTACCAAGAAGCCATCTATGATCTCCCAACTTTTACGTGTTTCTCGCTCTAATGTTTGCTGAACTCTCAAAAGATTGGACGCTGGAGAACGTAGAGCTTCCCGAGGAGGACAAAAACCTACCTGAAACCATCGAACAGCCTACTGAACATGACGCATACAAGGAACAACGAAATCAGCAAACAAACTTGCCCATCAGCAAACAGTGCAGGCAGGACTTGTCGTCATTTCTTCCACCAGCAGAAGAGAACTTCATGACGCAGGCTATCGCTGCACTAGTCCTAAGAAAATTCCGCTAGTGAAGCTAAAAACGAGATTCTGGGCGCATCACGGTCTTGATTGGCCTTCTAACTCACCAGATCTTGCACCAATAGAAAACCTCTGGGCGGTCATCAAGCTGCGTGTTGAGGTTCGTACGCTTCAAAACGTTCATGAACTTGAAGACGCAATCCAGGCGGAGTGGCAGTTGCTCACGCTTTGTGATCTGTTGCCGTACATCGAACGCATGTGTAGCCGAATGCTCCTTTGTGTAGCTAGCGGGGGAAATGCTATCAAAAAATAAAAGGAGGACACAAGATACTGACGCGCCCTTGTGTGTTTCCAAAAATTCTAACGAACCGACGAACATACACAGTAGTTTTTTTCTATCTAGAAAACGTACGTCACGTGAAAACGGATGTGTTTCTGCTCAAGCTACCCATGGCTACGCCTCCAAGCGTAAATGTGTCAAACAGTTTTGACGCGGACTGTAAATAGACTAATACCTTCAAATTCATATTTCAGACTTGTAACGCGTAGCTTGTTTTTGCAGCTGATCTTGAACAAGCGCTAGATGAAGACAGGAGGGCAGTAGTGAAGCAATGACGTCCACCGATCCTTCCGGTGATGAATCTCTCCAATCAGAAGTCAGGAATTCGAAGTGCAAGATCAATGAATTGAAGTGAGAGCTACACAAGACACAGTAAGAGAAGAAGGCTTTTGTTGCACCGGAATATGAAGCAAGAAGCAACCATCAGGAAACTGTTTTTGGCCAGGATCAAATGCGCTCTCTTTCTAGAAGAGGGTGCGTGGAATTACCTGGACAGCATCCACTGTAAAGAAGGTATTGCGGCTACGATTTTCTTGTGGAGCTTTAGAGTATAACCTTCTGTTGCAGCAACTTCATCCTCTACCATCTGTTCGGACACTTCAGAGATGAATGGAATGTGTGACATTTATGCCTGGCATTCTCAGTCAAGTTTTTGACTACCAAGTATTGAAGGTTAGTGAGCTTGGATAGGAAGAGCGAGTTTGCTCCCTAACCCTGGATGAAATGGCAATAACTCCCACCATTGAGTGTGATGCAAGCAGTGGTCAGGTAATGGGTAATGTATCATGTACTGACCATACTGGCTATGCTAGACATGGTCTAGTTTTCATGCTAGTAGGAGTGACCTTACGGTAGAAACAAACAGTTGCCTTCTATTTCACTGGCAATTCTACTGATGGACTGTCATTAGGCCACTTGTGCTTGATGTGATCAAGAGAGCAGCAGTGATTGACCTTCATGTTATTGCCATAGCCAGTGATACGGGGAGAGCCAACAAACCCATGTGGAGGAGCTTCAATCTATTGACTGGCAAACACTGCAAGCAGACTGTGAACAAAATTCCTCACCCTCAAAGCCCAGAACAATGGCTCTCCTTCCTTGCCGATGTGCCACATGTTATTAAGAATCTTATATCTGCACTCGTGAATGGGCAAGTGATCACTCTACCAGATAATGTGGTATCGGCCAACAACATGAGTTATAGCACTGTGAGCCTGCTCCCATTCAAATGAAGTGTCCGGTGCTCTAATGTTTTTTTCAGCAACTCTGTTAGTTCGGGTCTGCTATCTTGTGAAAGAGGAGAACAGGAGCAGTGCCTATCTTGCCACTGCTTGGTTCATAGAGACATGTAATCACTGGTTTACCCTGGAGACGTCATGGAGAACTAAAATAAATAATTGGCTGTCTAATGTCTTCTAAGAAATGCAATTATTAAGGTGATTACTCTACTCTTTAGCTAGAATGGGATGGGCAATGTCAGACTTGGCTGGAATCTACATATGTAATATTCCGGAAGCTGCTCGTTCTGACTGCTACTAGAATGCACCAGTGTCTCCACCTCCTCACGTGCGTTCCGGAGGTGTCCTTTCCTTGTTTGTAAGTGCTCGGGATACCAAGATCTGGTAATTTTCCCACACTGCACCTATTGTTGGAACGGACTTTTTATGCACAGGGAATCCGTCAGAAAACCCTGTCAAATTTATAGGTGTCTTGTGGGGTTTTCTAGGGCGTGCCTACGTATAACCACAGGCTTGAAACTCCACACCTCTTGAACCACGCCTTCTGCCTCACATTTCGGTTGCAAGAAGCGCTGTCAGCATTTTGCAGCGTACATCGTGACCCTCTCCATCTGTAAACTCATCTACAACAGAGAAACAGGCAGATCTAACGCTATCAACTTAACTACGGCACGAGTTCGTAGTGCAGTCCACTACCCACCGTAACCCTTCAAAACCCTGAAACATCCCAGATCCCTTGCATAACCCTAGCAAACCATTTACCATTGCCAATTGCAAGTTACCGGTACATACAATTGTTGTCTAGTCGCAGCAGTAATTGCTGATCTAGGACTTGGTGAAGATCATTCCAATGACGGCAGCAGAACAATCTAATGCAAGTTAGCAATTCGTCAATGTTGTAGACAGATGCTAATTTCGAGAATGTTTCTCAAGAAAATTCTTGCAGCTCTGACTTCATGAACAGCGCACAAATTAACTTGGGCTACAGCTTATTGGTCTTGCTACAAAATGTGAGAGAGAAATCGAACAGCACGGTGGGCACGAGCAAGGTGTTAGAATTCCGAGGCACCTCACTACATACTTGTAAATTGTAAACTATTCAGTAAAACTCATAATTTTACAGCCTAGAGAGACCTGCACTTCTCTATTTCTTTCTCTTTCTCTAACCTTTCAGGACTGAAGACAAAAAAGTTTGAAATGTTTTGTTAGTCATGCCAATTTACCACCCTGTGTGTACTCGTGGTCCAAGATCACGCCTACCAAACGATGCTATTGTTTACTTTCATACTTAGCGGGCAGTAGACTAGCAATTAGAATGATTTAGAGAATAAACAGCTCCCACCCGCAGACTGACAAGATGTGACCGGTATTGCAACATCAGTAGTAGGATCAAGGAGGCTCGAAACGAACCAATCGGCATCAAGCTTGAAAATCGCACCTGAACGGGAGCCTTGCCTGTAGCCAATCACCATCACGCAGTGTTCAAATAGCAAATACGCGGGCACTTGGACTCAACCGGCAGTTCAAGTTCAACGGTCGATCTGTTTTAGCGGTCGTCTAGCTTCGGCGGCTGCAAGAGGATTACGCATCCTATGCCTTCACCTGCAACAGCACAGTCCAGCGACAAGCAAAGACGTGTCCCTAATCCAAAAGGTATACTTTGTCACGCCAACGCTCCAGTAGCTGCTGCATGGTCACCTACAATGGTCTTTCTTGCCTTATCTAGACTTCAACTACGAAATTACGCTGTTGTAAGGTCTTGGTTGAACGTGGTCTAGCTGTCAGAAACGTATAGGAACTTTGATCGTCGCTAACAACTTCAGATGCTTCACATTTCCTGTTGGTATTGTACGTAGGTGAAAACATCGATGAAGAGGCCTACCCCACCTCAAAGATGTCGACAGTTTCTTCCTGTTACAAATATGCATGGGGCTGAAATTGAGGCTTTTGGAGAAGATCCGATAATACAAATACAGGTACCTCCTGTCTCTTCTTGTCTGCGTTACTGCAGCTACAACAACTGCTCTCTATTAGAAAACGATAAAATCCTGAGTGCTCAACCAAAGGTCGCTCATGACGGTTCAACTGGAAGAAACCGCTGCTGCTGCTAGAGATTCATCACCTGTGCAAGAGAATCATCAGAAACCAAGTGAAAAAGCAGACTAGCAAACCGCGTAGCCTTCGATCGCCACGGGGACGTTAGTTTTGTAGATATTTTTAATCACCTACCTAAGCCTGCAGTGTACCGTACTGTGGTCTAGTAGCTGAATAGTAATAAATTAACGATTCAAGTACATGTATACACTTGTAACACATGCTACCTTGAAAATGCGCGCTATGTCAAAGGCAGGATTTAAATAATTATTTAATATCTATTTTATTAATAGACCACATGCTATAAATGGGTACACTCTGCCAATTTAATTTAAGGCGGGACTTGATTTAATCAAATTTTCTATCTATCTTATTCAATTAATCGGATTAAGGACATTTCCATACAAAATTATATCAATATGCTATTTTTACACCACCAGTGATAACGAAAACCCTTCAAAACCTTGAAAGGGGTTTCGTGGGGTTTTGAAAACCCTCCAGGGTAATTGTATCAGTAACCCTACAGGGTTTTTAGAAGGGTTATCTTGCGAAACTCCAAACCCCCCCAAAAAACGCACTACAGTTTTCTGTCGGATTCCCTGTGACGTACTGTAGGGTACGGGAGCCTAATTGGGAACGCCTACTTTCATTTCCGCCTTCTCCAGCAGGTTTCACTTGAAAGCCGTGCAGCTGTGCACTGAGTAGCGCATGAACTTGAAGCTTAGTTTTTAGGCTAAACAAGAACTGAAAACTGCAGAATAGAAAATTTCCATTGTCTAGGTAGAGCTTCTAGAAGTACGCGCGTTGAGATATTGATATCTGCGCAAAGTGCCCTAATTGGGAACGGCAGAGTTCTTGACGATCGTGCAGCGGTGGAGTAAGCCAGCGCTACAACATTGCAGAGCATCAAGTCTGTATTGTACTGATTGATCGTTAGCTCTCTTTGTCTTTGTACTGTGAGCGTAGGCTCCAATTTCCTCTAGGGGCTGGATTGGCATGTGATAGAGAGAGAAAGAGAGAATCAAGACTCTGAAGGGCCTAACATGATGGTATTTGTATTGATATTCAAGTACAAGTTGCGAAACGTCGCAAACGGACTAGTTGGAAGGAACTGTGGCTATGAATTGTTGAAGGTATTCCCACATGCTCCTGGAATTCACCTAGACACTGGCGTGAACAAAAACTAACAGCTTTACTATCATCCAACATTGCAGTAACAAAACTCGCTACACTACTATTATCTTGTGGAACCGCTGCTACAACATGCTGTCTTGTAATCTACTTGTTAAATTCAATGACTACATTCCGGACACATCCATAACTGATCAAGGTCTGGGTACGTTGACAAGTTTGCACAATGGTAATGATACCACCCCCAGCACTTGTCGCAGCCAATCCAATTTTTCTGCTCCTGTTTGGTGTCCTTGTCATAGTGTGCACCACAGCCTTGACATGTGCTCTCAGACTGATCAATGTGAGGACTTTTTGCTACTGTTTTCTTGACTTGCTGTTTAGACTTAGACTTAGCCTTTGACTTTTGCATTTCTCGCTGCTTCGCTTGTTAGCGCTTCACCATAGTAGCCTGGTTGTAATCTACTTCCTTTCACATAAGCTTTTGTCTCTTGAATTGTTTGGAAGTGTTTCTTAAAAATTCCTGTGACACGTTCTGTTACAGGAGTAGCTGACAAGGCTTGTTCTATAGATGTACCTGAATAGGCTTCCGATGGCTTTAGCTTATCTTCTCTAATTATGCTTCTGTTAAGGGGGTGGATGTCAGTGGCACGAAATCCACTTACTAAGTGCTCAGGAAAAAAGCTCTCTTTCCACAGCTGACTCAACAAGAATGGAAAACTACGTTTAGAGACCACAGCCTCAAACTTTTCACTTTTGAATTCTTTCAAAAGTCGTGCCCACACATGCTTTACAGATTTGAAAACAGAGACATCTAGTGGTTGAAGGATGTGTGTTGTATGGGGTGGTAGACAAATGATGATAGTATTCTGTTTTGCAGCTTCTGTTCCTAGCTCTAACGTGACATGAGAGCCATGGCCATCAAGAAGTAAAACAACAGGAGCTGTCAGTCGAAGAAGCTTTGTTGCTGGTAAAAACATCTGAATGAACCATTCAGAGAACTGAGCGCTTTCCATCCATCCTGAGTTGCTGACACTGAACATGCAACCGTGGGGACCACCTTCCATCCAGCTAGGATTTGTAGTCTTGGCCTTATAGACAACATATGGCAAGACGCGTTCTCCTATCGCAGATCCACAAGCAAGAACTGTGATGTTATCACGGCCAGAACCCGTGTCAATCTTATAGACATCTTTTTGGCCTTTTCGTACTATTACTTTTTTTGATGTAACAGATGTACATAGTCCAGTCTCATCACAGTTCCACAGACGTCTCCCCAATTCACTGTATGGTAGAGTCAGGAGACCCTCCTCTTGCAAGATCTTTTCTAGATTGGAAAAGAATTTATCCACTACTTCAGTCGATCCTGCTTTTCCACGCTGAATGGTCAAGTGCTCTGGTTTTCGCTCACTCAAACTTGGCCATCTTGTGAAAAAATTCTTCCACCATTTCCTGCCTGGGAAGCCACTAGGAAATGGCTTCTGCATGCCAGAGTCATCGAAGTATTTTTTGATGACTGCCAACCATGTCACGAGTTGGTGGATGGCCAAAACTTCCAAGGCTTGTAATGCATCGAGCAATAACCTTCTCTTCTAGAGGAGTGAGGGCAGTAGGACGTCCAACGCTGGTGTACTTGACTCTCTGGTGTTTGTGTTTGAATAGGGTGGTGGCGGCACAACCAGCTCTTGCTGATGCTTGTCGGTATGACAATCCCTGCACTTCTACACACTCTATTGCTTGCTTTATCGTGTCTGGCGTATACGCTCTAACAGAATTGCGCTCTCCAGCCATTGGAACTGCTAATGACTAGCCAACGTATAGCAAACTCCACCTACAGGGTGTGCTTTCGCTGTCCTTGTGGGAACTCTAGTAAATAGGTTTGCAGGTTGCGAGATTTGACTACTCAATGTAGAGGAACGTTTGCCGCTACTTCAAACAAGACGAAAGACCTCTTGCACACTTGCCTTAGACCGTCTAGGGTCCTATGCGCTTGGAGTATAGATCTATTGGTAGGAGGTGCAACTAATAGATAAGTTACGCTACTGTATGAGCTGTAGTCATAAATTATTGTATGTATGGACGTTTGCAAAGCTGAACTACACGTCGGACAATCATTTACACAAGAGGATGCCATTCTAGGACGGAATTGACCACATTCACTCACATGCATATGCCGTTTCTGTAAGAAATTGCAATTGATTTGCCACAATTATGTAAAAGTAAGACCCTTTCCTGCGACCCTTTCACGTCAAACCCAATTGGTGACAGTCATTTCTCTTCCTTTCACACAGCAGACCTACTTTAGGCACGCGCTAGATAAGATCGTAGTAAGAAAGACCAAAAGTTTCCAATGCCTGGAAAAATTCTGATGACACAGAAGATATTAGACTACTGGATCACAGTCTTATAATTCTCTTGGAAGGCTTAGTCAACGAGAAACGAACTGTTCCCAATTAGGACACGCCTCGTAGATATCAGTAATGTGAACCTCCCACTCGTTAGCAGCTCTTGTGTCAACACGGTAGATCGCTAGCGTGCCAGCTGCTTAGAGTAGCCTCGTACCAGACCCTCTCGCGCGTCGTGCCCGGTTCCCGTATAACACGAAAACGCTGGAGAGTCTGGGATCATACCGCCTACCGTTTATGCTGTTAGATGATCATCTTAGGTCGTATGTCACAAAGCCTCGGGCTACTAACACGATTAGTGTAAGTGCTATTCTCATGTGTCACACAGAAAGTCTCTTGGACGTGGACGCGTTTCTCCTGCGATCGCCAATATATCTCTTACGTTGAACAACCTGCAGGATGTTTTCAGAAGACGTACAAGACACGGTAAGCTGGGAGGTGGGAACCCTTTGGGTAGGCTGTTACGGAATGGTAGAATCTTTTTATTAGTACCAGAGTGGTAGGTCTCAGACATAGCATAGGGTACTTGATCCGCACAGCTGTGCGCAGACTCTTCACAAAGCGCGAATTTTGAACTCGGTCTGAAATCTGTTCTTTCCGACGTATTTGGACACCATAGTTTTCGTGAAGGTCAGCTTGAGGCCTCCAAGGCGATTCTTTCGAACAAGGATGTGTTTGTTCGACTGAAGACTTCGGGCGGCAAGTCTTTGTGCTACCTACTGCCTGCCCTTCTCTTGAACGGAGTGTGTGTGATCATTAGCCCGCTGATATCATTGATGCATGATCAGGTAGGTGTAGTTGCTTGAAGCAGCCAGTTTGCTTTAGTTATTAGCCTCCTGATGATTCAAGGTCGCCAAACTGGTAAAAAAGGGAGTGTTTGTCACACGAATTGAGTCCTTGTCAGACGAGAAACTGTTGAAAGACATTTCTTCCAGCAAGTACAAACTAAGTGAGTAGTATTGGACAATCTTTTGGTCAGGCAATGGTGGGTAACAGTGGTTTGTCTAGTTTATACGTCTCCAGAAGCGATCACATCAAGTTTTTGGCGAAACGCATTGTCTAGGCAATTGAAGACAGCAATCTCCTTCATTGCTATTGATGAAGTACATCTGATCGAAGAGTGGGGGTCTACATTTAGACCTTCTTACAAGGAACTAAGTTTTATTCGTTCTTGCCTGCCTACTGTCCCTATTATGGCTCTCTCAGCAACAGCTCCACTTTTCCTTATTACTTCTGTAACCCAACATCTGAATATGCCTGACTATGTTCTAGTATCTGGATCTCTAAATCGTCCAAACTTATATTTTTCTTTGGATTCATCCACCTCTATTTCGTCAGTCTTCCACTTGTTAGCTTCTATGTTGTCCTCTGTAAAGTATTCTAAAGATATTCCAAAAACTCTTATATTTTGCAGATCAAAGGATGTTTTGTATAAAGTGTATATTCATCTTGTGTACAGCTGCAGTAGTATAACCAGGGGTACAGTAGGACAATACCATGCCACAATGACACTTGAGGGGCGATCTCAACACTATGGAGAATTCAAGTGTGGCAAGCAGCGAGTCATGGTAGCTATTCGTGCGTTTGGCCTTGGTGTGGACATCGATGACATCAGTGAAGTTATTCTATTCGGTTTGCCAGACAGTGGATCTGAGCTTGTGCAACTTGCTGGACGTGGAGGGAGAGATCCACTAAGGTTGTGCCTTGTTCGGTTTGTGGCACACTCTCAGGACCGTAGGCTGTCAGTGTGCAACAACGAAATTGTGACTCTTGCCTCAAATAAGGTCTGTTTGAGAAGAGTTCTTGTTTACAAGATTTTGCAGTCAGATGAGCCATTACCTGATAGTGATTTGTGCTGTTCCTTCTGCAATGCATCTGATGAGCGACCTCATATTTTTCAGCCAGAGGTGGATTGCACCTTACCACTTCCTCCTATTCCATGCAGATCTGCACCGTTGAGATCACGTCGTGTTGTTGCTGGTCAGAGAGGTGCTTTGAGGAAAGCACTACTTGAACTTAGAAGGACGGCAGGTGGCACAAGATACAGAATGAGAGGACTAGATGGGGTCTTATCCATGTTAGTGATTGATAAACTAGTAAAAAAATGTAATAAGATTCGATCAGAAAATGATGTTAGGTCACTAGAAGTTGTAAGGGACTTCAGTTTAGCAGTTTTTAAGTTAATTGAGTTTCACATTCCTTGCACTATAGCCAATATTAGTAGTGATGGTACAAGGAGATTAAAAATCACTAGTAACTCACTTTAGGCTATGTTTCTCAATACAAGTAGTTACGATATTATGTACATGTGTCTATTTCTGTCATAGCTGTATGTCATCAAGAAAATCAATTTCTTCATGGTCTTCAGTGGACTGATTGTCCTCAATTCTCAGGTCTGTCTTACTTAGGAACTTTGCAATCCATTGCTTGGATAAGGCAACTTCATATCCTTTTTTCTCTGGTGTTGTGAAATGTCTGTTAGATGGCAACTTTCTTTTGGGAATCCGACAAGTGACTTGACTGGCCAATAGATTGGATGTCATCATTTGGATGTCTTTTTCAGCACTTGTACTTGTATGCCTTGTACCTACATGAGGAGCATGAACTTCCTGATCGCATAACAGTGCAGCATCATGTAATAGCCGAGATGCTAAGCTTATTACTCTTAAATGATGGAGGGTGATACTGCCACCAGAAGATCGTAAAGCTGTTTTGATGACAAGATTGTGGTGTTCTACTGCCATGTCTATTGCTTTCCCATGACCAGGTATGCCCAGAGAATTAACAGCTCTGTTGTGAGTTACTATGTAAGCAAGCCTCTTGGAAAAGTCAGCCTTCAGATTTGCTAAGAGATTTGCTGCTTCATTGCTGTAGTTGCTTCTCTTTGTTGCGAGGAAGTACAGTAACCACATTCGCCAATGTTGGATAACTCTTGGGCCATCTTCGTACTTGATGGCTTCCCTCAAATCTTCATAAAGGAGGGCCATGCGCAGAAAAGAACGATGGAAATTATACAGGTTGTCTGCATCATGGTCATCTTCATCTGTTCCTATAACTAGCACGTCATTGGCGAATCTCTCTGCTGTTTCGTTTAGCCATGAGTTCGTTATAATGGTTGCATCTTGTACAATTAAATCTGAGGTAGCAGATATATTGAGAAAGGTGATGAGGGATGCAGTCAGATGTGCTTCTAATGCATGTTTGAGGAACTCATCGGATTGTTGAAATTTTTTTGCAGCAGCGGTGACTCCACTTCGGTTGATCAGTTTGCTGAGATGAGCCAATGAGCCAGGAAAATCATGTGACTCCCAAAATATGAGGAAGATGACTTTTAGGCACTCCCATGCGAAGTGGAAATCACCAGGATTCTCTTTCGCCCATAGGAGGCGTGCTGAAGGAATATCTGCTACCCTTCTACGCAGAGCTGCACGAATTGCCCTGCAAGTCGCTTGGTCACCGACAACACATTGTTGAACAGTGTCATCTATCGCCAGCATTTCTTGAAATTCTTCAAGAATAGTAACATTATTGTCAGTGTAACTTTCATCTATGTCTATCACTGCAATAGGGTGGATAATAGATTTTGTTGTTGGGTGGTCATGGTTGTCATATTGATGTCTTGCTTTAAAGTGATTGCAGCATTTGAACCTGTGTATGAGTACCTTCTGAACTCTTGTCTGAGCAGATTCTTGAAATGTTTTGTCGTCATCATCATTCGGTAGAATGTCTTCCACAGCTAAATCTCCTCGAGTGCATTGTGGTAATTCTGTTGTGTTGTAATCAGGTGGGGGAAGTCTGGCTACTTTGACAGCCAAACGGCTCGTGAAGTTCCATGCCTCTGTATGTCTGGCATGTCTCTCATGGGTGACACGTTTCTCAATATTTATGTTGTCATAGGCAACGATCCAGTCTCCATGTTGAAGCTCTCTGTTCTGCTCTATTGCCTTTGCAGCGTTTTCCACATACCTAAAAGTTTGACTATATGACAAGCAGACACCCATATGGTTAAGAGTAGTAATGACTTGTTTACTAGTTGCCCTGGCAACCAACATCAAACTAACTAGAAGCTGAAAACCTTTGACCTTGTCACTTGCCTTCTTCGCTAGTAAGCAGACTGCTGCCAAGCTGTAGATATCTTTTGGTCCTGTAGTGGTGTCAGTTTGGTCTATCGAGGAAAGCAGTGATGTAATTTTGGGAGCGTGTGTAAGTAATTGGCTGTGTAGATTATGTAAACTAAAGTCTGCAGTCAGTGAAGATGCATCTGCTGCATCAACTGGACCTGTTGACATGATGCCTCCAGCTCTCTGTAGCGCATTCAGCTCTGCGTTAATTTCTGTATCTACTTGATGCCACTGGATAGATTGACTCTCAATAATTGATTGTTGTAGTTCAGCCTCCAAGTCTTGTCCGCGCTTCTTTTCACGTTTGAGCTCAGCTTCTAATTGTGTAATTCGTAGTAGATGGTCAGAGGTCGGTGATGTAATATCCTTTGATGACTCTTGTATGCAAGAACGTTTGGCTGGACTTTCCTCATGATCACTCTCCGGATACCGCAGTAAACGTATGAGCGGCAGCCGTGAACTCTGGCGCTTTTCCTCTCTACAGTTGATCCAAAGGCAAGGCGCACTAGCTTGCCAACATCCACAGAAGACAGCGTTGCCTTTCCGGCGGCCAACAAGCTACAGTTGACGCTGTTCATTACCACTTTCGTTGGAACTCTATCTGATGAGCTTCCCGACTCATATTGTTCTTGTAGCCTAGCACAGTCATAGAGCAGCGCTTAGTGCATGCATAGACTCCAGGCTACTGGTGATCAAATCACATTGGACCTTACAGCTTCAGGTAACGTGAATCGAACTCAGGAGATCGCTCTGTGAATGAATCGGTTTCCATGTCGCATAGACGAACGAAAAACAAACAATGAATGTATGCAATTCTGGGATATCACAGATAGCGTAATGCCTAATTTGTTTTGATAGAAAGGTGTATTGTTACAGCATAATGAACTAATAGTATGAAAGTATTGACGTTCGTGACGTGGGGTGACACTTAGATGACGTGGGGCGACACTAGGTGAAGAAAGTAGGCGGTATGATCCCAGACCCTCTCCAGCGTTTTCGTGTTATACGGGAACCGGGGACGACGCGCGAGAGGGTCTGGTACGAGGCTAGCTTAGAGGGTGTAGCGTAAAGATCAAGCTTCAACGCTATAGTTCGTTAGATGCAGTGAGATTCATTTTTCAGTAAAGAACTTGAGACACAGGCGGAAGTACGTGTAGGCGTTCCCAATTAGGCGCCCTTACCCTACACCCAGAGAACACACTGACAAATGGTTTCGTAACCCACCACTAGACACCCCAAACGCCCCAGTTAACTCCTTCGCTCAAGGACGACATTATCTATGTTAAAAAGAGTTCTAAAAACAAAGTACTACACGACGTAGTATCGTGACATGGACATCGCCATTTTAACAGTCTCTGTAAGCCCGGATTACAAGTAACCTCCCGGATGTGTAGACAAAGAAGTGTTTAGTAACTAGATACAAGTAGTAAATCCAGTAGTTGACGGAATTTAAGTAACAACATTTACTACTTAGCGATTTTTAGTTGTTAGACATGTTTCAGTCACATTTGATTGTCAAGTTGATGCTATCGAGTGATATTGCTGTATTTATATATATATATATATATATATATATATATATATATATATATATATATATATATATATATATATATATGATATATATGGTGTCTATACATTACACTATTATTAGTAACCAGATAATTTGCATAATCCATAGAAACAATGCTATACAACTAGATATGGCAAAATTTTTTATCGGACATTGTGCTCCAGCAGAGGTTGACCTAGCTGACATTTCAAATTTTGTGCATTCAATCATATTTGATTTCACAATCCTTTCTTTTAATTATCGAAATAGCATTACTATATTTGTCGCCTCCTATTTAGAACTACTGTATTTATTAAAACTAAGTCTAACATTCACACACCATACATCATATACAACACTAATTTGCAGCCCAAAGATAAAAGTTTAACTTAACGTATCTCAGATTACGATCTGAGTGTAGTATCTGACTTGATTGCAAATCTATCCAAGCGACGCTAGTACTCGCACAGGCACTGATACGTGTAAGGCGTCTACTGTAGTAGCTATATTGTAAGTCTAACGTGTGTTCTAACCTCAGTTACATCTCCACTTCAAAAGATTAGAAAACACCACCAACCAAATTAAGGTAATACAAACAAACAAAAATACAACACAACGAACCACCTTCCTCTTAATTATTAGAGACTTAAAAAATCAGGCCTTGATCTCTATCCACCCTAGTATCACAGCCAAACGTATTAAATTAAATTCATTTCGCCTTGCAAGTTGTCGTACCACTCGTCTGAATTTGGTCACAGTCACTCCAGAATATGATGCATCTTCGTCTCTAGCTGATGATCGAAGCTTTTGTTTGAATTTCGACTTGGATGGTTGCCTCAGCATCTTCTCTAGCTATGATATTTAAAAGTCTAGTATTCTGTTGGAAGTCAGAATGACGTCGAAATTTTATCTGAGGGCAGAGAGTAACTCAAAGTGCTGGAAATTAATACCAGCTTGGTGAAATGTTAGATTAGTTCATTAAGCACCTGGCAGTGTCAACTCTACAGGCAATAGTAGGAGCAAAACTTTACACCAAGGTGTAGAACACAAGCAGGAGTACATAAATAGCACTGGAAAGTGTAGCTAGAGAACTTAAGTTAAATTAATTTCTAACAGTGAGCTCTAATGGAAACGACGTCGTAAAAAAGTTTGCAACTGGCAATTAACAGTAATTAAGTTAATAGTATATCTCTAAAAGTAATATAGACAGTAACGTAAAAATTAATAAAAATTAATATTAATTTTAACACATTGATTTTAAACAAATTAATATTAATTTTAAATTCTCAAAAAAATTTTCCTGACTACGCCGCTGCAGCCAGGTTGGGTATCAACTACATTAGAATTAAATGGAGGTAACTGCTTGCCGTGGGCAAGGTTTGCACTTGGAGTGCTTATATCCAGTAATTGTTTTTCATGGCTATTTGAAAAACATTAAATTTTGTGCATGTGGCATGTATTCATATTGTGTAAACGACATTGCACTAATTGTCGAAACTTAGCTAGTTGATTGTTTTTCTAAATCTACAAATGCTGGTTTCATTTTCCCGCCAAATTATATCGACTTCCATTTACACGTTTTCTGAGTAATTCAGCTCACACAGACCACAAATCACCAACCAAGCAAACCAACAAAGGAACAAACAATCCTGCGACAATATTAGCATAACTTCGCTGACAGAGGAGGCTGCTGTTTATACGTGCGCACCTCAGTAAGCCTTTGAAACACTAGCACTTAGACCCACCGACCTAGGAACCGGGGGCCGGGAGGGAATACAGCTCCCTCGCTCACATTAGGAATTAAATTTTTCTGTGCTACTGACTTCTGGAAATCTTTTTACGGTCTGGCAAGCGAGGTGGTTTTGCTTACTCATGATGACACCCACGGTACAGCCTTACGACACATACATCACGACTAGACGACTACAAGAAAGACATTCATGCCTATGCAATGCAGATTTCATTGCAAGCACCAGGACGTTGCAATGCGCGTAAATTTCAATTAGATAATCTAAATGTCAAATTAGAGCACTAAACTCAAAACGGATTCTTAACATGCATATGACAGAAATTAATAATCACTGACTTGTTTGTAAATTTGGTTGGTTTGCTTGGTTGGTGGTTGGTTGTTTTGTGCATGAGGAGAGTTACTCAGAAACGCATGGATGGAATTTGAGAGAATTCGATAGGAAATTAAAACAACATTGATAGAGAAACAATCGATTATAAAGTAGCACTACATATGTTTCGATAAAGCAAGTAAGCTGCTGGAAAACGCACAAGACGACAAACAAACAATAAGAAATGCAACCTCAAGTTAATCGCTACGTTGCAAATATACCAAAGAACAAAAAACGCGGTCTAGACACAATGTCACTCAGTGGGGCGATTTCCTGTACTAGTGGGACACTCCGATTGCTCTTGACAACGACCAACATTTAAACGACTGGCAATTGAAGCCCGTCGGTAGCCAGCAGGCCAGGGTATCGTGATCACAACATTTATCGTGCTGATAACATCCCTCGTTGTAGCAACAGTTGCCGCACACCCATTTCCAACAGTTACACTCCTTGCCACACATTCCCAAACACTTATTTTGGCGATTGGTTTCGAGCGACGTGCAATTCCTAAACAGTCCAGTCAGCGGCTAAACGACCCTCTCCAGAACAGTGCGTATCAAACGATCAAGAGCACGTGATATCGAAGACCAGAAATATCGTCTCCTTCTCGGGCTCTCGAGGAGTTTGCTCTCTGCGCAGGAAAAGTTCTCGCCGTCCTCGGCCGCTTCCGTTGCGTTGGCTGGAAGACGACGCGAGACGGTCAAGGCGAGAGAGTGGACTGCTCTCGCGACTTCTTGTTGGTCTGCAGGATGGGCTTGGCAGCTTCTCTGGTCATACTCCTCCTCGACGTCTCTCCTCGAGCGACGGTGCTCCGGCAATGCGTAGGCCTTTCCGGTTGGTTCGTAAACGAAGCGGTGGTCCTCAACGTTCGCGTAGCGGAGATCTCGCTGTCGAGAAACGACGTCTTGTTTGATGATGGTGCTACCGTTGGCGCGCCAGACGTGGACGAGGCCGGCACAGGTCGACTTGAAGTGAACGAGCAGATTGGAGTGGGATGTGAATCGGCCGCGGAGGGTCGAATTGTTGAGTTCATAGACTTTGAGTAGCTTGCCGGTTGATGGTTTGAACGACGTGCCCGGCCGGTCGACTCTGGTCACCAGCGAGATGTATTTGGGTGTCGTGCTCGAATGCGTGCGAGATGGGCAGGACGTCGCACGGATAGAGAAGACCGATGATTGGAAGAGAAGAAGGCAGGTGAAGAGGAACGGCGCCATAACCCCTTGCATTGTATACTTTTCAAATTTGTAGACGAAAAATCGGTATGTTGACGTCTTCAATGGGTCGAAACGGTCTCGGACGTACCTTGAGGCTTCTCGGTTTCGTTGTTGCGCACGTGTTTCTGTTTCTATTTTTGATAAGCTTGTGTTTTTAAGCTTAATCGAGTTACAGGTTAATCGATGCTGAAATGATTAAAAGTGTCATAGTTAATTAAGGGCATACTGCATGCAATTTTTCTGACGTCAATCGTCATAATATCTGCATATACAAAAATACAAAAGTCATTCCTTTTTTTCTTTTTTCATCCTTTCCGCCATTGTCATTGAAGTGTGATGGGCTTGCGCAATTCACCTGTCACAACTTTTCACGCTGGCTTGAGCTTTCACCATACTTCATTCCATCAAACACGCAAATAGTTATTAATGTCGTCACCACATTAAGATTCAGCTGACTGTTTTGTAACCTGATGGAAACACGCAGGGGCGTAGCGTAGCGTGGGCTAGACGTCCGGGCTATAGCCCATCATTTGTAGGCGTAGTCATAAAAATTGTGGACTGTAAATACGTGTGAGGACCAAAACGGTATATACTATATACACCGCCTTTTTCCAGTCTAGATCTGCCACTGATTCCAGTCTAGATCTACCACTGATTCTACTGTATTAGACAACTAGAAGCCAATAAAAATGGGGATGTCCATAAATGTGGGCGTGCCTCGTAGCATAGCCAAGTTTAGTCCCTCATTTCTAGAGATCACGCTACGCCCCTGAAACACGGCGCTTTTACAATGTTTGACACGCTTACAAAGATTGGAGAGGCTTTATGACACGTTTACAGAGGCTTTAGCCTCCCAAGCCGTCCCCCCACCCCGATACTCGACCAAAAGAACCACCAGTTATGTATATACACACGTTAGTCACCGGCGTAGCGTGGTCGTCAAGTTTGGAGGGCTAATAAATTAGACTACAGACCACGCTCATTTATCAAACGCAAAGCCACGCCTATTTTCTGCTATTCTTGCTCCAGTTTGTAGACACCTAAGTTTAAATACCGTATATAGTATCAATTTCAGGTTACAAATAAACTGCTGAACTGAGTGCCGTCAGTGTGCGTAAAAGGGAGGGGAAAACTGTTACTGTCCGTGCCAAAAAGGTTTTCATGGCTCGTCAAATGAAATGGCATCTCGATGACAATAGAATCTAAAAGCCATTTCGATGCGGTCTTATTTGACTCTGCTATTGACGTCTCAAATAAGTGATAGTCATGCGTACTTTACGTGTCCACGATTTCTCGACGCTGGTTTGATCATACTGAAATGATGATGTGTATACTATCAAAGAGATATGGTTAACGTCGTCGATTATCAACATACTACTCTGTGCTTAAGTTGACTGTCACTGTCTACCAACTTAGCATTATAGTTCTGCTTGAAGCAAAGTAACACGCCCAAACTGTTTCGGAGGCTAGCTATAGCCTCCCCCCCCCCCCCCTACCTCCCACACTAAGAAGGTGCGTTGGTCAATAGCCTTAATTAGACTGCCTGGAATGTATCCTCTTTTCCAGTAACTTTAGTCCTCAACAAAAGATATGTTTGGTTCCTAAACTATCAACTCAAGAAACAAGAATGTAGAGTCAACTTACAGTTGTGTTTAGCTACAAAGTTCTCAGCTGATTGTCCATACGAAAATGAAGTTGTTTAGATGCAAGGATATCTACTGGCTTTGTAAATAAAGCCAGTTGTACAGACAGAAAATGTACTCATGTATGCTGGTCACGGTATATCCAACAAAATACGTTGAAATTAATTGATTTAATTGTTTATGCAACTTCCACCAATACCCACTACAACAGAGAAACCAATGAAATACAGCTTTTGAAAGTAACAAATTTTAATAAAACTAAATAACAAAATTAGCTGATATGTATGCACCTAGGGTCCTTGTAGTGATGAATCTGTCATAACCTCACCACACGAAAACTGGACACCACAAGTACAAAAGGTATCGACAAGGTCTCATGTTCAACTGAAGTACAGTGCTGCATACTTCCTTTGGTAAAATGTAAGCTCTAATTAATATGACATTTAGTATAAATATGTGCAAGACATGAAGCATCTGTGCAATAGTCAATTAGATAGAATGCAGTCTCTTCACTCAATTAAAGTCCACAACTAATTATTGTCTCAAACCATTATTTTAATCTTAATTGTTATTTTCCTCAGTATAAAACTACATCAGAGCATTGCATCAGCTAATATCGGACACTACATACACACAAAAATCCAGCAATTATTATTGCATCTAGAAATCTTGAAACAATGCAAAATTCAAAACCTAATGCTAAATCGTTGATTGATGTCTTTACGAAGATCTGTACCCCATCCACTAGTAATCACTTTTCCATATTCAGCTACATCTACAGTCCCACTATCTATGCTCTTCAGAAACTCACCAATACTTTCAGTCCGAACCAACACTTAGTGCCATGCAGGTCGACCTCGATCGCTTCCGCTTACCAAATAGAGACGCCTTTTAATAAGAATACCACTATGAACAAATGCATCATTCCAACTCCAGCTTTCATCCGCATCACATTTCTTATACGGATCTTAAGAACATCGAAGTCGAGTAAAGTCACAAACCGTGGTCAACTGATTCTCTGTGCTTTTTCTTCCAAAGTAAAGTCGATGCGTTTTACTGTCACTTACGACAGCATTTGATACAAACCACGCTTCTGTGGCAATCTGATCTGGCGCACAGGAAGCATACACTTTAAGAAGCAACTGCTTTTCTCTTGTGTGATGACCACAGGATGAAATCTGTAGTCTATCCAGCTCCTCGACACAGTCGAGTGTCCACCTTCTTGCATACGGGCAATCACTGATTATTGTCAGTATCGTACCTTTAAAGCATCTCTTATAAATATTAAAAATATCTTTGAATGTGATAAATGTTTCTTCTCGAATGTACCAATTTCCTGTTTCGTGTTGACTGTCTCCAAAGTACCACACTGTCGCTGCAAAGGGATATCAACATTTGTAACTAGAGTCGCCTCAACATCAGAGTAGTTTCTCTTACCTCCCTGTTTACTGCAATTAGATAGAAATGCTTCTATTTCTTCTAGGACATAGTTCTTGTCTTTCTCCTCCCCTGCCACGTTCCTAATAATGTAGTTGCGTTTGAGTAGTCTGTTAGGATCACTAGTCACCTTCTTCTCTACTAATTGCAGTTTAGTCTCGCAGCCTTTTGGGAGTGAATTGCCAGTGAAATGAAGCGGTTTGGGTTGACGCACTTGGGGGAATTCCCTGGCTAATTGACTCTATGATGAAACATACCTGGGTGTATTCAAGAGTCCCACTGTCGTCTTCGTACTCGTATTGACCTTCTGTACTGTCGTTCATGGGCACGTTCAGCGGTTGTACGCAGAAACGAAGTCATCTAGTTAGCTCACGCTAGCAAAAGATGAGTGCAGAATTTAATTACATACTTGCATTACCTAACGCTAAGTATGTGCAGTAGATAAGAATGTAGCAGAGTTGACTGAAAGTACGACGCTACAGATACAGAGAATCTACATTTCACTAGTGTGTAGTGCAACGTGATTGACAGTAAACGATCGTGACAATTAGTGCACGTACAATTGACAACTAACTAGCAAGGTTTTCTTTCTTCATCCATTTCAAGCGATAGTAACAACCAAAGTTGTTGTCCCACCAGCTGCTTTGTCCTTCCGTGTCGTAACGTACTGCAAATTGCATTTCCAAATTTCTTGGAGATTTTGTTTCTGTTAGTAGATTTATTTCTTTTGGAACAGGAATCTCGACGAGAAATCGGTCGTATTTGCAACCTCTCGAGCTCGTTTCATTTCCTGGACGATCTTCATACGTTTTCCAATCGTTCGACGTGAAACGAACTGTCACGTGTTTGGATCGATCAGTAGAAACTGCCAGCACGGTTAGAAGCAATATCGACTTGACATTGTCGTGACGCACGTTCTCTAGACGCACCTTCATAGAAGACAGACTGTCGTAGAAGTCGGGCAGGGAAACGGGCTGAGGTCCGGGACAGTCCCTTTCATAATCATACAAGTTCAAACGCATCCGATGTGTTGGTTCTGCAGTTGTATGTAAATCCTCGTTTCCACCAAGCGATTTATTCTCATCCAATTGAAATATTTTCTCTAGTGGACGACCCTCTTTATCTGCAAACCTAACACATCTAGGTACCGTCCGCTTGTGATGAACGTTCGCTTGCTGAAGACTTGTGAGCTTGTCCGTGGCAGCCACGCCTTCTGTAGGGCGGTTCGTTTGCGTTTCTTCGTCAGACGCGGAAAGTGTTTCATTATCCGTTCGGTTCCGGCCGTCATTGTGGTTCTTGACGCTTTGCGAATCCAGCATGTCTAGTTTAACGGTTAGAGAGAAGGCTCCTAGAACAACAGTATTGAACTTGTTCACAACCTGTAGGAAGCGAATTTTCAACTTACGTACCATCTCCTACAAGGATGTGAACTAGGCTGATATGGCTCTGGTAAGTCTAGGTATCTAGGTATATACATGTTTTCGATCCCTTAGGGACTGGGGACTTGGTAATGTGCCAGGATTGCAAATGGGACTGACTTTGGGCACGTGACTGACTTTGGGCACGTGACAACACTCGCTATGATCTTGAACTGCAAAATCACACTAAGAAGAGGGTTGCACTTAGTGACAATGACAGAGTCCCACAACGTTGACCATCTTATTTTTCTATATAAATCAATCATAAAGTCTGTAAATAATTAATTTTTTTACATTTATATAAATTATATTTTTATATAAACCCACCTAAAAATACGTGGGTATATAACAAAAATTATTCAAAAACATGTCTGTACAGTCTAAAGCCAGTCTATGCCATATCATTTTGACGTTATATAGCCAGAGTTTCGCTGGCAGTTGTTCATGTATGTTGCTGACTGCCTGGCTGACTGTCAAATTTCTTTTGAAAGATAGATGTCGTGCAATGGTCTTCAATACTTCCAAACTGTGTGGTGACGTTTATTAATTATGAAGAAGTATTCAAAGCTAAAATAGAACAACAGAACAATTTGATGTTTTCCGTCATTCTTAGCATCTCAAAACAGAAGTCATTTAGCTAGAGTTCAACTATCTTAAGTCTACACAACTATTGACAAGATGTTCACATGTCCATGTCCAAGCTACAGCATACCACCATAAATATTGATTAATAGCCTATTAATGCTATACAAATAGATATGGCAAAAATTTATTGTCGGACATCGTGCTCTAGCAGAGGTTGACCTGGCTGACATTTCAAATTTTGTGCATTCAATCATATTTGATTTTACAATCATTTTTTGTAATTATCGACATAGAATAAACTATATTTGTTGCCTCCTATTACAACTACTGTATATATTAAAACTAAGCCTAAGATGTACACACCATACATCATATATAACACTAATTAGCAGCCAAAGATAAAAGTTCAAGTTAACGGATCTCAGATTACGATTTGAGTGTAGTATCTGATTTGATTGCAAATCTATCCAAGCGACGCTAGTACTCGCACAGGCACTGACACGTGTAAGACGTATACTGTAGTAGCTATATAATTGTTGTAAGTCTAACGTGCGTTCTAACCTCAGTTACATCTCCAATTCAAAAGATTAGAAAACACCTCCAACCAAATTAAGTTAATACAAACAAACAAAAACACAACACAACAAACCCCCTTCTTCTTAATTAGTTAGAGACTAAAAATTAGGCGTCGATCTCTATCCACCCTAGTATCACAGTCAAACGTATTAATTAATTCATTTCGCCTTGCAGGTTGTCGTACCACTCGTGTGAATCTGGTCACAGTCATTCCAGAATATGATGCATCTTCGTCTCTAGCTGATGATCGAAGCTTTTGTTTGAATTTCGGCTTGGATGGCTGCCTCAGTATCTTCTCTAGCTATGATATTTAAAAGTCTAGTATCCTGTTGAAAGTCAGAATGACGTCGAAATTTTATCTGAGGGCAGAGAGTAACTCAAAGTGCTGGAAATTAATGCCAGCTTGGTTAAATGTTAGATTACTTAATTAAGCACCTGGCAGTGTCAACTGCACACGCAACAGTAGAAGCAAAACTTCACACCAAGGTGTAGAACACAAACAGGAGTACATAAATAGCACTGGAAAGTGTAGCTGGAGAACTTAATTAAGTAAATTAATATTTAACAGTAAGCGCTAATAGAAGCAACTTAATAATCAAAGTTTACAACTGACAGTTAACATGAATTAAGTTAATAATATATCTCTAAAAGTAATATAGACTGTAACGTGGGAATTAATAAAAATTAATATAAATTTTAAACAAATTAATATTAATTTTAAATTCTTAAAAAAATTTCCTGCTACGCCTCTGCAGCCAGGTTGGGTACCAACTACACTAGAATTAAATGGAGGTAACTGGTTGCCGTTGCCAAGGTTTGCATTGTGAGTGCTATCAAATAATTGTTTCTATGGCTATTTGAAAAACATTTGTGAATGTGGCATGTATTCGTACCGTGTAAACAATATTGCACTAATTGTAGAATCTTAGCTATTTGATTGTTTTTCTAGATCTATAAATACTGGTTTTATTTTCCCGCCAAATTATATCAACTTCTATTTCACGTTTTCTGAGTAATTCAGCTCATATAGACCACCAATCATCAACCAAGCAAACCAACAAATGAACAAACAAACCTGCGACAATGTTAGCATAACTTCGTTGGCGGAGGTGGCTGCTGTTAATACGTGCGGAACTCAGTAAGCCTTTGAAACACTAACACTTAGACCCACCGGCGTCAGAACAAAGAGGCCGAGGAGGGAGATGCAGCCCCTCGCTCACTGTTGAAATTGAAATTTTCTGTGCTACCGACTTCTGCAAATCTTTTTACGGTCTGGCAAGCGAGGTAGTTTTTGTTTACTCATGATGACATCCACGGTAAATTCCCCCCCCCCCCCCCCCGCTCGTCAACACCTTCCTACGCCACTGCAGACCTAACGACATATACATCACGACTAGACGACTCTAGGACAGACATGCATGCCCATGCAATGCAGATTCGATTGCAAGCATTAGGACGTTGCAATTATCATGCGCGTAAATTTCAATTACATTAGCTAAACGTCAAATTAGAACACTAAACTCAAAACTGATTCCTAACATGCATATGACCGTAATTGATATTCACTGGCTTGTGTTTGTAAGTTTTGTTGGTTTGATTGGTTGGTGGTTGGTTGTTTTGTGCATGAGGAGGGTTAATTAAAAACGCATGGATGGAATTTGAGAGAATTCGGTAGGAAAATAAAACAAAACTGATAGAGAAACAATAGATTATAGCAAACCAGCACAACATATGTTTCCGATAAAGCAAGTAAGCTGCTAGAAAACGCACAACAAGACGACAAACAAACAATAACGTATGCAACCTTAAGTTAATCGCTACGTTGCAAATATACCAATGAACAAAAAACGCGGTCTAGACACAATGTCAGACTCACTCACTGGGGCGATTTCCTGCACTAGTGGGACACTCCGGTTGCTCCGACAACGACCAACATTTAAACGACTGGCAATTGAAGCCCGTCGGTAGCCAGCAGGCCAGGGTATCGTGCTCACAACATTTATCGTGCTGATAACATCCCTCGTTGTAGCAACAGTTGCCGCACACCCATTTCCAACAGTTACACTCCTTGCCACACATTCCCAAACACTTATTTTGGCGATTGGTTTCGAGCGACGTGCACTTCCTAGACAGTCCAGTCAGCGGTTCGACCACCCTCTCCACAACAGTGCGTATCAAACGACCAAGAGCACGTGATATCGAAGACCAGAAAGATCGTCTCCTTCTCGGGCTCTTGAGGAGTTTGCTCTCCGCGCAGGAAAAGTTCTCGGCGTCCTCGGCCGCTTCCGTTGCGTTGGCTGGAAGACGACGCGAGATGGCCAAGGCGAGAGAGTGGAGAGGAAACGAGCAGGGAGACTTCGATCCGTAGATGCCGAACTCGGCTAGAGCCTGAGATATCTTGGAGAGAATTCGAACGTCGGGGTCGGCCGTCAGCTTCTCAAATGCTCTCGCAACTTCTTGTTGGTCTGCAAGATGGGCTTGGCAGCTTCTCTGGTCATACTCCTCCTCGACGTCTCTCCTCGAGCGACGGTGCTCCGGCAATGCGTAGGCCTTTCCGGTCGGTTTGTAAACGAAGCGGTGGTCCTCAACGTTCGCGTAGCGGAGATCTCGCTGTCGAGAAACGACGTCTTGTTTGATGATGGTGCTACCGTTGGCGCGCCAGACGTGGACGAGGCCGGCACAGGTCGACTTGAAGTGAACGAGCAGATTGGAGTGGGATGTGAATCGGCCGCGGAGGGTCGAATTGTTGAGTTCGTAGACTTTGAGTAGCTTGCCGGTTGATGGTTTGAACGACGTGCCCGGCCGGTCGACTCTGGTCACCAGAGAAATGTATTTGGGTGTCTTGCTCGAATGCGTGTGAGATGGGCAGGACGTCGCACGGATAGAGGAGACCGATGATTGGAAGAGAAGAAGGCAGGTGAAGAGGAACGGCGCCATAACACCCTGCATTGTATACTTTTCAAATTGTAGACGAAAAATCGGTATGTTGACGTCTTCAATGAGTCGAAACGGTCTCGGACGTACCTTGAGGCTTCTCGGTTTCGTTGTTGCGCACGTGCTCCTGTTTCTATTTTTGTAAGCTTGTGTTTTTAAGCTTAATCGGATTATAGGTTAATCAATGCTGAAATCATTAAAGTGTCATGGCTAATTAAGGGCATACTGAATGCAATTCTTTTCTGACGTCAATCCTCATAATGTCTGCATATACTTCTATGCAGTGTACAAAATTACAAAAGTTACGCCCCTTTTTTCTTTTTTTCTTTTTCCTTTCCGTCCGCCATTGTCATGAAAGTGTGATAGGCTTGAGCAATTCACCTGTCACAACTTTTTTCACACTGGCTTGAGTCTTCACCATACTTCATGCCATCAAAACACGTAGATAGTTAGTAAAATCGTCACCACACTAAGATTCAGCTGACTGTTTGGTAACCTGATGGAAACACGCCGGGGTGTACCGTGGCATGGGCTAGACATCCAGGCTATAAGCCCAATCATTTGTAGGCCTGGTCATGTAAATAAGTGTGAGTACAAAAACTGTATATAGTATGTACACTGCCTTTTTTCCAGTCTAGATCAACCACTGATTCTACTGTATCAGACAATCAAAAGCCAATAAAAGTTGGCGTTTTCATAAAATGGGCGTGTCCATAAAGAGTGGGCGTGCCCATAAAAGTGGGCCCTCGTAGCATAGTCAAGTTTAGTCCCTCATTTCTAGAGATCACGCTACGTCCCTGAAACACGGCGCTTTTACAATGCTTGACACGCTTACAAGGATTGAGGGAGGCTTTAGCCTCCCCAGCCGTCCCTCCCCCGACGCTCCACGAAAATAACCACCAGTTATGTATACTTGTGTCACCGGCATAGCGTGGTCCTCAAGTTTGGGGATAATAAATTAGACCACAAACCACGCCCATTTCTTACACACAAAGCCACGCCTATTTTCTACTTTTCTTCTCGCAGTTTGTAGACCTCTGAGTTTAAGTTTAATTAAATACCGTAGTATCAATTTCAGGTTGCAATTAAACTGCTGGACTGAGCCGTCAGTGTGCGTATAAAGGAGTGGAAACACTGTTACTGTCCGTGCCAAAAAGGTTTTCATGGCTTGTGAAATGAAATGGCATCTCGATGACAACAGAATCTAGAAGACCAATTCAGTGCAAATGGCGTTGACCAATTTTAGCATTTCGTAATACAGCAAGCAATATAGGTCTAGCTAGTTAGCTAGAATAACCTGTGGAGAAAGTACTGTGGAGTGCAAGCATATCACTAGGTAGCGGAGCCGCAGGAGAGTCATTCCCCGGTCAATCGAGTTGTCGACCTTAATTAACTAGACTTACTTGAAAAATAATTAATAATTGATGGATAGGATTTTGTATGCCTTTCTGATGCGTCTTATTTGACTCTGTCATTGACGTCTCAAATAAGTGATGGTCATGCGTACTTTACGTGTCCACAACTTCTCGACACTGGTTTTACCATAATGAAATGATGATGTGTATACTGTCAAAGAGATATGGTTAACGCCGTCGATCATCAACATACTACTGGTTAAGGGGACTGTCATTGTTCAGTAACTTAAAATTATAGTTCTGCTTGAAGCGAATTGACACGCCCAAAATGTTTGGAGAGCTATAACCTCCCCAACCCCCAATCCCCTCAACCCCCAACCCCCAACCCCATCCCAACCCCAACCCAACCCCAACCCCAACCCCACCCCAACCCCATCCCACCCCAACCCCACCCCAACCCCCATGCCCCACCCCAACCCCCATGCCCCACCCCAACCCCCATGCCAACCCCCAACTCCAACCCCCAACTCCAACCCCCAACTCCAACCCCCAACCCCAACTCTAACCCCCAACCCCCAACCCCCAACCCCCAACCCCCAACTCCCCACCTCAAACTCCCCCAACCTCCCCCCACAAACCTGAACCCCAAACTCACCCCAAACTCCCCCTCCCGACGCTACGCCGGTGTGTTGGTCAATAGCTGTAATTAGACTGCCATAAATGTTTCCTCTCTTGTAGTAACTATAGTCCTCAACAAGAGATATGTCCGGCTCCTCAACTATCAACTCAAGAAACAAGAATGTAGAGTCAACTGCTACAGTTGTGTTTTGCTACAAAGCTCTCAGCTGATTGTTCATAAGAAAATGAAGTTGTTTAAATGCAAAGATAACTACTGGCTTTGTAAATATAGCCAGTTGTACAGACAGAAATGTACTCATGTGCTGGTCATGGTATATCCAACAAAATACGCTGTAATTAATTGAATTAATTATGCATGCAACTTCAACCAATACCCACTACAACAGAGAGACCAACGAAAAACAGCTTTTGAAAGTAAAAAATTTAAATAAAACTAAATACCAAAATTAGCTGATATGTATGCACCTAGGGTCCTTGTAGTGATGAATCTATCATAACCCCACCACACGCAAACTGGACACCACAAGTACAAAAGTATTGACGAGGTTTCATGTCCAACTCAAGTACAGTGCTGAATACATACAACATGCATGACTGCTACTCAAAAAGTGTCAACTAACAAAAACCTCACTAGACCTTAAGACAGAGCTATATCCTTTGGTAAAACATATAAGCTCTAATGAACACGACATTTTGTATATGATGAGACATTTGGTATAAATATGTGCAAGACACGAAGCATCTGTACAATAGTCAATTAGATAGAATGCAGTTTCTTCACTCAATTGAAGTCCAAAACTAATTATTGTCTCAAACCATTATTTTAATCCTAATTGTCATTTCCCTCAGTATAAAACTACATCAGAGCATTGCATCAGCTAATATCGCACACTACATACACACAAAAAATTCAGCAATTATTATTGCATCTAAAAATCTTGAAACTATGCAAAATTCAAAACCTACTGCTAAAACGTTGCTTGATGTTTTCAGGAGGATCTGTACCCCATCCACTAGTAATCACTTTTCCATAATTAGCTACATCTACAGTCCCACTATCTATTCTCTTTAGAAACTCACCAATACTTTCAGTCCGAACCAACACATAATGCCATGCAGGTCGACCTCGATCTTTTCCTCTTACCAAATAGAGACGCCTTTTAAGAGTACCACCATGCACAAATGCATCATTCCAACTCCAACTTTCATCCGCATCACATTTCTTATACGGATCTTGAGAACATCGAAGTCGAGTAAAGTCACAAACTGTGGGCAATTGATTCTCTGTGCTTTTTCCTCCAAAGTAAAGTCGATGCGTTGTACTGTCATTTACGACAGCATTTGATACAAACCACGCTTCTGTGGCAATCTGATCTGGCGCACAGGAAGCATACACTTTAAGAAGCAACTGCTTTTCTCTAGTGTGATGACCACACGATGGAATTTGTAGTCTATCCAGCTCCTCGACACAGTCGAGTGTCCACCTTCCTGCATACGGGCAATCACTGATTATTGTCAGTATCTTACCTTTGAAGCATCTCTTATAAATATTAAAAATATCTTTGAATGTGATAAATGTTTCTTCTCGAATGTACCAATTTCCTGTTTCGTGTTGACTGTCTCCAAAGTACCACACTGTCGCTGCAAAAGGGATATCAACAGTTGCAACTAGAGTCACTTCAACATCAGAGTAGTTTCTCTTACCTCCCTGTTTACTGCAATTAGATAGAAAGCCTTCTATTTCTTCTAGGACATAGTTCTTGTCTTTCTCCTCCCCTGCCACGTTCCTAATAATGTTGCTGCGTTTGAGTAGTCTGTTTGGATCACTAGTCAGTTTCTTCTCTACCAACTGCAGTTCAGTCTCGCAGCCTTTTGGAAGTGAATTGCCGGAGAGATGAAGCGGTTTGCGTTGACGCACTTGGGGATTACCCTGGCTAATTGACTCTAAGATGAAACACTCCTGGGTATATTCAAGAGTCCCACTGTCGTCTTCGTACTCGTATTGGCCTTCTGTACTGTCGTTCATGGGCACGTTGTAC